>NW_019943931.1:27647-33513 GCF_002910315.2 Salvelinus sp. IW2-2015
CTTTTTCCCAAAGGTGGGAAATTGCCCAATTTAAGGCAAATCGCTCCCACATACGTCCTACTCAAATCACCAATGAACAACAAGAGCTAGGAGGCGATTGAGGAAGTAGAGGGTGAGGAGTTATCGGACCAATGAAAATGCAACACCCAGGAGCATGCCTGAGATTTGCATCCTGGCCAAGGGATGCTGCAGCATGCCTTGTCTTGCTGTTCTGACGGTGCCAGCTTGCCCTCATGGTCTGAACAGCAAGCTGTTACACAAGAGAAAGCTCTGGCAAGAGTTGTGGCCTAATGAGAGGCCATGTCAACAGACAGGTCACCTCCAACATTTAACACAATTAGCAGAGCTCTGTCTGCAAGTGGGTCTACAAGTGTTTACCAGCGGGCAGAAAAAAACGAACTTGACGTCCTTGAGCACCTCAGTGTGATGCATGTTGGCAGGCGCCACTGGAGAGTCGGCAGTGAGTTGGCTTTTTGGTAGTCAAACTGCCTTTTCCATGGCACCAGTAACATCCCGTAACTTCCACTCTTCACTGAGCTCCTGCTCAGCAGTGTGATTGGAGTACTCAGTGAGTTTCTGAATCCATGGCACCTCTGTTGTTGCTCTTCACTCAGACATTTGAATTTATTGTGCATTAAGATTTGGCAGGTGTTGTTGAGTCCGACGAATATCAAGGATGTCACCTTGAAGCTTGTAAGACTACAACCTCTGCGAGACTAAACCAGACAATGGAGGAAGGTTGGGCTCAGAGGAAGGGCTAGCCCAGTACTTCCCACACCCAGTCCATGTCCAATTAAGTGACTTACTAGTTAGACCTCCTGGCCCTGTGCTCCAACCGAGCGATTTCAGATTCCCAGGCTCTGGCCCAAATCAACCTCCATATTTGCCATTCACATATGATTTGTTATTGTTGGCTCGTGGTCAGAATGGGCCCTTGTATTCCCATTGACAGGTAGAATATGGATGAGCACATGCTCTTGGGCGTGAATCCATTGTGTAATTCCCACACAAAAAACAGATTTGCTTGGGTTAGTTCTCAATGTTAGAGCTCGTCGCTGCCCGCGCCGCCCGCGAGGCGCCACTGCGCGGCGCTCGGCGTCCCATCTGCGTGGGTGTCCTTCTTGTTTATAGTGTAAGAACGCGGTGTGACTTGTTAGGTGTATTGAGGTATAAAGGAATGGCGGTGCCAGGCTAGGTCTGCTGTGCGCCTCTCACCAGAGGAAAGCATGCGTTTCTACGCTAGAGTTTCATGGTGTTTTGGAGGGAATGAGTCCCATCTGGATCGCGTCAAGTACACTGGTTCACGTCCCTAATAGAGACAAAGCAGCATTCGTTGGATGTAAAAGATCAATGATGGCACATAAATAGAGTGAAAATCACTGTTGTGCGATAAACCCATTAAGCGAAATAGGTTTGGTGCGCATAACAGACATACTAGGTAGCCATTAGCAAGCAGGATGGTTTGCGCTGTTTATGTGCAGATTTGCTTGCTTGTGGGACGTTGTATTAACCAAACATTAATGAGTATGTTACTTGCTAGCGACAACGAGACGAACCAGATTGGTATACAAAGTCAAGAGGATGGTTGTCCTGTGCATAGACGATGCGTTTGCTATGGAGAATATGTTGTCTCCTCGTTAGCACATCTGTTCGGGAGCGTAAAAAAGCAGTATCTCGAGGCTGCGTCCGTTGTAGAGATACTAGATAGAGGAAGGCTCAGATGAGCCGTGTCCTATAGGTTGAGAACGCGATGCCATGTTGGTGCGACGCAACAGTGGTTGTGCCTTGTAGAGGAGCCTGTGGAGAGCGAAAACCCAGTTAGTTTCGACCTACTACTCTATATAAGAGAGACTATATATGGACGTTCATTCTTGTTGTGTCACAACACAGACAGACTAGGCAACCTGTTGGAGGATGGTTTCCAGTCAGGATAAATCATGTATGGAAGAGCAATCAAATATGTCTGAAAATTAACGTGAGCTCTTGGACGAAACGTGAATATGAATTCGATCTCTAGCAGAGTGAAGCTTACTATGCGACCCCAGAACAAATGAATGGTTGTCCTGTAGAGAAATAAACCGTTGCGTGATACAAAATGAGTTGCTTATGGCCTCGATAGGATCAGCTCTGATTGTGCAAGAGAACTAGATTCCGCCACTAGCTAGAATGTACTGCCAGCTGGTAGGCAAAAGGCCCAGAGGAAACCAATATCTGTGTCCTGAGTTGTAGTTAGCCACTATTGGCAGACGCAAAGGCAGAAGTGGATCCAAACCTGTCTGTCTTGTGGATGAGCAAGCGTCGCTTTGTTGGAGGGCGCCTACCAAAAACAAACACTAGTCAGAGTGCAACATACATAAGCGAAAGCACTAGCTTTGAATAGCGGATCGTTCTTGCATGACGTGTGCTGAGAGAGTGTTGGAGGATGGTTGTCCTGTAGAGGAGCTGTTGGGAGGATGGTTGTCTTGTAGAGGAGCTGTTGGGAGGATGGTTGTCCTGTAGAGAGCTGTGGAGAGAACTGCTGACTTATCTACAATGAGGGATTCGATTCATCTGACCCGGGCTCCGGGTAGGCGTGTTTTGCACCGGGGAAGTTGATTACAATAGTTCTGGAACCAGCGGTGACTCCAGGGTGTGAGCCAGGTGCCCTGTTGAAAGCCCACGGCGAAGTCGGCTCAAAACAAAAGTTGACGTATTAACACGTGGAGTAATAGTAGGATTCTGTGCCTCTTCAGGGCTAGCTTAGTTTAGTTACTGTACACAGCCGGGCTCATCAGGGCAAGCTTAGTTTAGTACTGTAACAGCCTGGCTCTATCAGGGCTAGCTTAGTTTTAGTTACTGTCAACATGCCTGGGCTCATCAGGGCAACTTAGCTTAGCTTACTGTAACACTGCCTGGCTCATCAGGGCAAGCTTAGTTAGCTACTGTAACAGCCTGGGCTCCATCAGGGCAGCTTAGTTTAGTTACTGTAACACTGCCTGGTTCATCGGGGCTAGCTTAGCTTAGCCACTGTAAAGCCTGGGCTCTCTCAGGGCTAGCTTAGCTACCATAACACTGTCTTGCAGTAACACCTCTATAGTACAGCTGTAACACATCTATAACACAGCTGTAACATCTATAGTACAGCTGTAACACCTCTATAGTACAGCTGTAACACATCTATAATACAGCTGTAACACATCTATAATACAGCTGTAACATCTATAACACAGCTGTAACATCTATAATGAAGCTGTAACATTTCTAATACAACTATAATACATCTATAATACAGCTGTAACATCTATAATGAAGCTGTAACATTTCTAATACAGCTGTAACACATCTATAATACAGCTGTAACACATCTATAATACAGCTGTAACACATCTATAATACAGCTGTAAAACATCTATAATACATCTGTAACATATATAATACAGCTGTAACATCTATAATACAGCTGTACATCTATACTACAGCTGTACATCTATAATACAGCTGTAACACCTATAATACAGCTGTAACATCTATAATACAGCTGCAACACATCTATAACTAATGAAAAATAACTCCAGGCATTCAGGCTTGAGCTTACCATACTGACAAAGGTTAGGGACAACAACAACAAATGTTTTTCCTGATAAGGCCACTAGAACGTTGTCTTTTGATGTACTGGTACTAGTTTACTATGAGGAGTGGTCATATGTCCTAAATAAAAACAAATATGCCAGATGCCAGGGTGTCAGCCGCTGGCCGTTGAACACGCCCGCCCACATATTTACCACCTCACAAGGAGATTGAAACCAGAACTGGTTTAAAGCTATTCAGCTTTAAAGTGCCTCGGCCTCAAAGCTCAGCAGTGGTCTTACGTTTCAGACAAACATGGTTTAACAGACATGTTGGGTCTCAGAGAGTGAGTGGAGCTGGGAGCCGGGTCTACGTCCCAAATGGCACCCTATTCTCTATATTACTGTAGTGCACTACTTTGACCAGAGCCCTGGCCAAAAGTAAGGTACTACATAGGGAATAGGGCACCATTTGAGACGCAAACAAGAGGTCTCTATGGTGTCGATCTGTGGTGAACAAGAGGTCTCTATGGTGTCGATCTGTGGTGAACAAGAGGAGTGGGACTGTGCTGAGGTCTGAGGGAGATTGTGAAAGTAGAAATTAGTGTGTGTGTGTGCAGGCGGCAAGGGAATGGAGTGGCATTATTGGCTGTCTGCTGGCTGGCTACTGGTTGGCTGTCTGCTGGCTGGCTGCCTGGCTACTGGTTGGCTGGCTTCTGTAGATACCCCGGGGTTTGCACGGCACACACACACACACACACACACACACACACACACAGAGCCTGTGAGGGACTGTATAAGTAAGATGGAGAGGGCAAAAGGAGATGAAGAATGAATGTTTCAAATAATAAAAAGAATAAGTTATTGTAACAATCCAACAGTAGGCCATTGAACCATGATCACACCCCCTTCTCAGTGTCCCACACAAGCAACAGGAAATTTACTCCATAACAATTAGGTCATTTTCCCTTTCATACCGATACAATAAAGGTCCATTACGTAGGTTAGACAGTCATTTAAATATTTCCCACCTCTAGTACCTCATCCACTATAACAAGGAGGCCTCGACACAACAGGATACAAAAACACGAATGGAAAGTATTTTTTCTCATGATTCAGTGATGTGTCTGAGGTCTGTGGTCGTGACAGKGGCTCATGGTTCACACTGTATGTAAACCCTGGGAACTGGGACTACGACAATGTCATGCCACTGTGGTTACGGCTGTGGTTGATCACTAACTGTGCTCTCCTCCTCTCCTCCTCTGGAAATAACCGTCTACACTTGAGAAATAGGTCAGGCCCTTATTTTTCTGAACAAAAGCACCAAACAAAGCCCTGACTGAGCCACATAATGAAACAAAAGAGAAAGAAATCAATTTAGATGCAACAAATGGAGCTTGTTTATATGTAGGTGGCAGTCACTTGTTCAGGTCAGAACTAATCTTTACTGTAGTGTGGCAGTAAGCTTGTCAAGTTCAATTAACACGTTTCTATGTGTGGGCAGTAAGCTTGTAAGGTCACAAAACAGTACTGTAGGTGGCGGTAGCTTGTCAAGGTCACAACACGGCTTATGTGTGGCAGATGTTGTCAAGGTCACTAACAACAGTATTGGTAGTGGGTCAGTAGCTTGTCAAGGATCAAACAACGCTAACTGAATATACAAACTAGGAGATGGATACAGTTTAAGATAAACTCTGAGCTGCTCTTGTTTCGAATCGATGATGTTCTTATTACACCTGTTTGTCATCATTAACTGTATTATATCAGTATATAACATAAGTTTCACTACATCTCATTCCTTGTAACCTTTATTGAGCCATATATTTATTGAGGAACCTCATTATGTTATTTCAATTGACATAAATGGTTCTTAGATGTAATGTATTTATTATAGAAAGACCTAAATGGTAAAGATGATGAAGGAGCGCATGATGGACAGTATAAGCCATGACTGGTCAGCATCTCTGTGCACTTAGAGTAAGAGACGTACAGTTAACATCAGATCTGGAGATATTTACGGGAACCAGAAAACCCGCTCCTACCAGAAAGGAATCTGTTTTGTGATGTACACCTTTTTATTAGGGACAATTGAAATTATGGGGAGAGGTGGTCCAAAATAAGAGTGTTGTCAACTTTGTTTGCTTTGGGGAGTTGGTGTTTTTGGGAGGAGACAAAGGAGTTAGTGTGTTTTTGGGGTAGGGGAACAAGGAGATTATTGTGTTTTTTGGGTAGGGAACAAGGGAGAATTAGTGTGTTTTTGGGGGTAGGGGTAACAAGGGGAAGATTAGTTGTGATTTGTTGAGGTAGGGGAACAAGGTAAA
>NW_019943931.1:33538-61301 GCF_002910315.2 Salvelinus sp. IW2-2015
CCTCTCCTCTCCCCAATAGAAGCAGTCTGTCTTATAGGACCTCTCCTCTCCCCATATAGAGAGCAGGCTGTCTTATAGGACCTCTCCTCTCTCCACATAGAGCAGTCTGTCTTATAGGACCTCTCCTCTCCCCACATAGAGCAGTCTGTTCTTATAGGACCTTCTCCTCCCCCACCAATAGAGGCAGTCTGTCTTTATAGGACCTCTCCTCTCCCCACATAGAGCAGTCTGTCTTTATAGGACCTCCCTCTCCCCACATAGAGCAGTCTTGTCTATATAGGAACCTCTCCTCTCCCCACATAGAGCAGTCTGTCTTATAGGACCTCTCCTCTTCCCCACATAGAGCAGTCTGTCTTAAAGGACCTCTCCTCTCCCACATAGAGCAGTCTGTCTTATAGGACCTCTCCTCCCCCACAATAGAGCAGTCTGTCTTATAGGACCTCTCCTCCCCCCACATAGAGCAGTCTGTCTTATAGACCTCTCCTCTCCCCACCATAGAGCAGTCTGTCTTATAGGACCTCTCTCTCCCCACATAGAGCAGTCTGTCTTCATAGGACCTCTCCTCTCCCCCACATAGAGCAGTCTGTCTTATAGGACCTCTCCTCTCTCCCACATAGAGCAGTCTGTCTTATAGGACCTCTCCTCTCTCCCACATAGAGCAGTCTGTCTTATAGGACCTCTCTCTCTCCCCACATAGAGCAGTCTGTCTTATAGGACCTCTCCTCTCTCCCCACATAGAGCAGTCTGTCTTATAGGACCTCTCCTCTCTCCCCACATAGAGCAGTCTGTCTTATAGGACTCTCCTCTCTCCCCACATAGAGCAGTCTGTCTTATAGGACCTCTCCTCTCTCCCCACATAGAGCAGTCTGTCTTATAGGACCTTCCTCTCTCCCCACATAGAGCAGTCTGTCTTATAGGACCTCTCCTCTCTCCCCACATAGAGCAGTCTGTCTTATAGGACCTCTCTCTCTTCCCCACATAGAGCAGTCTGTCTTATAGGACCTCTCCTCTCTCCCCACATAGAGCAGTCTGTCTTATAGGACCTCTCCTCTCCTCACATAGAGCAGTCTGTCTCTTATAGGACCTCTCCTCTCTCCCACATAGAGCAGTCTGTCTTATAGGACCTCTCTCTCCTCACATAGAGCAGTCTGTCTTAATAGACTCTCCTCTCCTCACATAGAGGCAGTCTGTCTTATAGGACCTCTCCTCTCCCCACATAGAGCAGTCTGTCTCTATAGGGACCTCTCCTCTCCTCACATAGAGCAGTCTGTCTTATAGGACCTCTCCTCTCCTCACATAGAGCAGTCTGGTCTTATAGGACCTTCATACTCCTCTCCCCACATAGAGCAGTCTTCTTATAGGACCTCTCCTCTCCCCACATTAGAGCAGTCTGTCTTATAGGACCTCTTCCTCTCCCCACATAGAGCAGTCTGTTTATAGGACCTCTCCTCTCCCACATAGAGCAGTCTGTCTTATAGGACCTCATCCTCTCCTCACAATAGAGCAGTCTGTCTTATAGGACCTCTCCTCTCCCCACATAGAGCAGTCTGTCTTATAGGACCTCTCCTCTCCCCACATAGAGCAGTCTGCTATAGGACCTCTCCTCTCCCCACATAGAGCAGTCTGTCTTATAGGACCTCTCCTCTCTCCCCACATAGAGCAGTGTGTCTTATAGGACCTTCCTCTCTCCCCACATAGAGCAGTGTGTCTTATAGGACCTCTCCTCTCCCCACATGAGCAGTCTGTCTTATGGACCTTCCTCCCCCACATAGAGCAGTCTGTCTTATAGGACTCTCCTCTCCCCACATAGAGCAGCTTCTGTCTTATAGGACCTCTCCTCTCCCACATAGAGCAGTCTGTCTTATAGGACCTCTCCTCTCCCCACATAGAGCAGTCTGTCTTATAGGACCTCTCCTTCTCCCCTCACATAGAGCAGTCTGTCTTATAGGACCTCTCCTCCCCCACATAGAGCAGTCTGTCTTATAGGACTCTCTCCTCCCCACATAGAAGCAGTCTTGTCTTTAAGGACCTCTCCTCTCCCCACATAGAAGCAGTCTGTCTTATAGGACCTCTCCTCTCCCCACATTAGAGCAGTCTGTCTTATAGGACCTCTCCTCTCCCCTCACAATAGAGCAGTCTGTCTTTATAGGACCTCTCCTCTCCCACATAAGCAGCGTCTGTCCTTATAGGACCTCTCCTCTCCCCACATAGAGCAGTCTGTCTTATAGATCCTCTCCTCTCTCCCCACATAGAGCAGTCTGTCTTATAGGACTCTCTCCTCTCCCCACATAGAGCAGTCTGTCTTATAGGACCTCTCCTCTCCCCCACATAGAGCAGTCGTCTTATAGACTCTCTCTCCCCACATAGAGCAGTCTGTCTTATAGGACCTCTCCTCTCCCCACATAGAGCAGTCTGTCTATAGCGACCTCCCTTCTCCCCACATAGAGCAGTCTGTCTTATAGGACTCTCCTCTCACATAAGTCTTATAGGACTCTCCTCTCCCCCCACATAGAGTAGTCTGTCTTATAGGACCTCTCCTCCTCCCCCACATAGAGCAGGCTGTCTTATAGGACCTCTCCTCTCCCACATAGAGCAGTCTGTCTTATAGGACCTCTCCTCCCCTCACATAGAGCAGTCTGTCTTATAGACCTCTCCTCTCCCCACATAGAGCAGTCTGTCTTATAGGACCTCTCCTCTCCCCTCACATAGAGCAGTCTGTCTTATAGGACCTCTCCTCTCCCCACATAGAGCAGTCTGTCTTATAGGACCTCTCCTCTCCCCTCACATAGAGCAGTCTGTCTATTAGGACCTCTCCTCTCTCCCCACATAGAGCAGTCTGTCTTAATAGGACCTCTCCTCTCCCCACATAGAGCAGTCTGTCTTATAGGACCTCTCCTCTCCCCACATAGAGCAGTCTGTCTTATAGACCTCTCCTCTCCCCACATAGAGCAGTCTGTCTTATAGGACCTCTCCTCTCCCCACATAGAGCAGTCTGTCTTATAGGACCTCTTCTCTCCCCACATAGAGCAGTCTGTCTTATAGGACCTCTCCTCTCCCCACATAGAGCAGTCTGTCTTATAGGACCTCTCCTCTCCCCCCACATAGAGCAGTTCTGTCTTATAGGACCTCTCCTCTCCCCCCACATAGAGCAGTCTGTCTTATAGGACCTCTCCTCTCCCCCACATAGAGCAGTCTGTCTTATAGACCTCTCCTCTCCCCACATAGAGCAGTCTGTCTTATAGGACCTCTCCTCCCCCACATAGAGCAGTCTGTCTTATAGGACCTCTCCTCTCCCCACATAGAGCAGTCTGTCTTATAGGACCTCTCCTCTCCCCACATAGAGCAGTCTGTCTTATAGGACCTCTCCCTCCCCACATAGAGCAGTCTGTCTTATAGGACCTCTCCTCTCCCCACATAGAGCAGTCTGTCTTATAGGACCTCTCCTCTCCCCACATAGAGCAGTCTGTCTTATAGGACCTCTCCTCTCCCCACATAGAGCAGTCTGTCTTATAGGACCTCTCCTCTCCCCACATAGAGCAGTCTGTCTTATAGGACCTCTCCCTCCCCACATAGAGCAGTCTGTCTTATAGGACCTCTCCTCTCCCCACATAGAGCAGTCTGTCTTATAGGACCTCTCCTCTCCCCACATAGAGCAGTCTTTCTATAGGACCTCTCCTCTCCCCCCACATAGAGCAGTCTGTCTTATAGGACCTCTCCTCTCCCCACATAGAGCAGTCTGTCTTATAGGACCTCTCCTCTTCCCCCACATAGAGCAGTCTGTCTTATAGGACCTCTCCTCTCCCCACAATAGAGCAGTCTGTCTTATAGGACCTCTCTCTCTCCCCACATAGAGCAGTCTGTCTTATAGGACCTCTCCTCTCCCCCACATAGAGCAGTCTGTCTTATAGGACCTCTCCTCTCCCCTCACATAGAGCAGTCTGTCTTATAGGACCTCTCCTCTCCCTCACATAGAGCAAGTCTGTCTTATAGGATCTCTCCTCTCCCCTCACATAGAGCAGTCTGTCTTATAGACCTCTCCTCTCCCCACATAGAGCAGTCTGTCTTATAGGACCTCTCCTCTCCCTCACATAGAGCAGTCTGTCTTATAGGACCTCTCCTCTCTTCCCCACATAGAGCAGTCTGTCTTATAGGACCTCTCTCCTCCCCACATAGAGCAGTCTGTCTTATAGGACCTCTCCTCTCTCCCCACATAGAGCAGTCTGTCTTATAGGACCTCTCCTCTCCCCTCACATAGAGCAGTCTGTCTTATAGGACCTCTCCTCTCCCCACATAAGAGCAGTATGGTGGATAACAGTAGCATTGTTGTGACCTTGACAAGCTACTGCCCACTACAGTAGCATTGTTGTGACCTTGACAAGCTACTGCCCACTACAGTAGTATTGTTGTGACCTTGACAAGCTACTGCCCACTGCAGTAGCATTGTTGTGACCTTGACAAGCTACTGCCCACTGCAGTAGCATTGTTGTGACCTTGACAAGCTACTGCCCACTACAGTAGCGAGCGAGAGAGACTGCACAGAGAGAGACAGGAATTGGTTTTAAAGTATATGGACACCCCTTCAAATGAGTGGATTGGGCTATTTCAGCCACACCCATTGTTGACAGGTGTATAAAAACCGAGCATAAAGCCATGCAATCTCCATAGACAAACATTGGCAGTACAATGGCCTTACTAAAGATCTCGGTGACTTTCAATGTGGCACTGTCATAGGATGCCACCTTTCCAACAAGTCAGTTTGTCAAATGTCTGCCCCGCTAGATCTACCCCGGTCAACTGTACGTGATGTTGTTGTGAAGTGGAAACATCTAGGAGCAACAACGGCTCAGCCGCGAAGTGGTAGGCCACATAAGCTCACAGAAGCACGTAGCAACTCTCCCTAGCGAGTTTCCAGACCCTTCCCTCCCAGCGACGAATGAGGAGCCTCCCTACCTGGGTGAAAGGTAATACCTGTAGAGTCACTGGAGCGTCTATGTTCTGTTCCCTCCAGTAGAGCAGCAGAGCACAACATACCAGACCTGCAGGGCCTCACTCTAAAGCACATAGAAATATACGGTATAGACACTGACAGCACAATGTTTTTATGCTTAACAGAGTGTAACTCTTATATCTGTTATGCACATTACATTTCTGTCAAAAAATGAAAGTGTTCTGATCCAGATTGTTAGGGGAGAAAGACAAGCGAATAAAATACCTAGCTATCTACTTCACAGTACTTCACACACACACATACACTACACAGGACTGGAGACAGAGAGGACACATTACACAGGACTGGAGACAGAGAGGACATATTACACAGGACTGGAGACAGAGAGGACATATTACACAGGACTGGAGACAGAGAGGACATAAGCATGTCCGTGTTCTCTCGGGATCCGACGAACACGGCTACGCATTCATCTAAACAGCACACAACGATAACAGCACACACACACAAGCACACACACACACACACGACACACCACACACGACACAAAGTCGATTTTTGGGAGCTGGATAGTATGACGAGTCTGGCAGGCTATTTGCCAGTGAGATTGCACTTGTCACACACACACACACACACACACACACACACAACACACACACACACACACACACACACAACACACATTAGGGATTGAGTTCTGTAAAACAGAGTTTGTACAGGTTATCTCTAAACACACAGACAGCTCCATCCGTGTCTGTGTTCTTTCTACTACAAACACAACGTTCTGTTCCTTAACAAGCAGTATGGAAACAAACACAACACAATTACCACCCCCAACGTTTGGGCGTTTCTTTGTCGTGTTTTCGTTAGGGAATAGAGAACTAGTTTGGGGGACATTTTTTTCAAGATAGTTATCGGGCTTCTAGATTTTGTCCCTTTAAAGAACCAGTTGTGACTCGACAATAACCACATCCATATCCCAGCTTGAGATGGTGAGAAACTAGATGTATCAGGATGTTTGCATGCACGAGGGGTTATTAGGCTTATAGGTTCCCAATGGTATGATAATTTAATATCAGTGGAGTATGTGACTAGCGTACGGGAAAGGGAGGGTGTTATCGATAGCGTGTAATAGGACATTGTAGTCGAATTCAATATCTGTTGTAGATAATAGACATTAGCATGAATTAAATTTGTATGAACTATAATGATTAGGAGTAACTTCACTGGTGGACTATGAGATCAGTCACTTTTCGATGGATATGGCGTTTTAATCCTGTCAGGGTCATATGCTTAGGTCGCTGGTACGTTAAATAAGGAATGCTTGTATAATATGCCAACACTCATATCAAACTACGTTTGCACTCAACGAGTTTCTAGAATGTAGTGGTTCAGTAGTCGAAGCAACATATTCACAGATGTGTCATGCTATTGTTAATATTGGGAATAATACGTAGCAAAACAGACAAGGATGTAAAACAAGGTTAAAAAAGCACACTAACCTCCCTTGTTCCCCTCCCGCAAAAAACATGATTGCTTGATCAGTCTAATCTGCACTTTTGTTCCCAGCTAATTGCTTCAAAAAACATTGCACTTAACCCCTGTTTCCCTCCCCAAAAAACATGCTTTGTCCCCCTCGTGCTGTTTTTGTGTTTGATGCTCATATTGTCTTTCAGTGGGCATCCCGTTGTGCTGTGTTTTTACTGGTTCTCGAACTAATATCCTCTTTGGTGCGCCTCGTTGCCCAAAACCACTTAACTCTCCCTTTGTGCCCTTCCCCAAAAAACACACACTAATCCCCGCTTTTGTCCCTACCCAAAAACACACTAACCCTCACTTGTTCCCCTACCCCAAAAAACACAATAGACTCGCTCTCTGTTTCTCCATGACTTACCCAGAAACTCACTATTAATTCTCGTCCTTGCTTGCTTCCTCTCTGTCTTCATATATAGGAATGAACTCATGGCTTTTACACGCGATAGCCTCTCCAATATGGATATACAGAAAGTTACTTACGACAACACTCCCCTATTTGGACCACCTCTCACCAGTACATGTTTTACCTCAATTCTGTCCCTAATTGAACATGGTGATCCATTTGACAACACATCAGACCATTCCATGTTTCTGGAGAGGGCGGGTTCTGTTCCGTAACCATGATTCTTCTACTAGCATCTTGATGTTATCTGGTTTGAGCGTTCTTACTCTTAGTGGAGGTTTGTCGCGCAGAGAGCCCTGTACGCAGTTCAGCTTATCTTGTCTGAGCCACTCTGGGTTACACGTCCTATCACATCAGTTTATACCAATTTAGTTGATTCCAATTTTTTCTATAGATAATAATCTAGTTCTAATTTTATTAGAACATATTGGACTGTGTCAATGGTGAATATTTAAACATTAAATGGTAGTTCCTTTCGATAAAATATACGTCTGTGATCAAAAAAGGGTTACATAAGAAACTTTGGCTGTGACATAGAGTTTATCATAGGCTCGAGTGATTACATACATCATGACACACGGGGTGTTGTTAATAAGAGACATCATCGAGTGCATCATTCCGAAACAAGAGCAGGCTCACAGGATTTCATCCGTAGAACTGTTGCCTCTCTAGTTGTCTATATCAGTAGCGTTGTTGTGGGAACGCTTGGTGACAAGCTAATTGGCCCGATCAGACTTTAGGAGAGTTGCGATTGTTGCGATCCTGTTGAACAAGCGTCATCTTACGAGTCCGGCGCCATCCTTTCAGCGTGTTGTGTGGTTGTAGCCGTTATGTACGGATCGGCCTCCATACTGCCCGCACTACAAGTACCGTCTGTCTTGTGTAGACCTTGACACAAGCCGTGTACGGCAGCAGGCGAACGATACAGTATGCGTTGATGTGTGAAGCTATTTGAAGCAGCGCATACCGGACGTTATGATTTGTGGCTCGGGAGGGGCCTCACTTGAGCAGTAGCGTCTGTGTGATGACCTTGAGCAAGCTACCGCCCACTAGCAGTAGCATTTGTGTGACAGTGGTCCGTGCGTTGGACCACGTAGGTTGTTTCGGGCCTCACTACATGTGCGTAGCTCCTGTGACCTGGTGTGAGCTACCTAGCGCAGCTAGGCCTGTCTTTTTGGCCGGCTGTGCCTACCAGCACTTCCCATGTAGAGTTTATGCATTATTGCTTCGACCCGCTTTGATGGGACATAGTACACTTATCTGACTCGTTACTTGTCATGGTTCTTTACTGCTAACTTACACGGTTGGCGATTTTGGCCCGCTTTAACACTCCCGATGTTGACTTAGCCTTTCGGAATCGTTTAAAGTTGCTAAGACTGGGGCTTCGTAGCCTGGTAGTTAGTTTCATCAGCAACATTTTCACGTCAGCCACCGTAACCTATCCTGTTAAGATAAGATTGAGATATTTATCCTTATGATGTGGTTCCAAAAAATAAGTCTTTAATTCTCTGGAACAATGTGTAAGCCGTTAACGAAACTAGAGTCTCACCCAAGTAAAAGGCATCTTATACACGTATGGCACCTGGGAATATTTAGTGAGCAACATATGTCTTGGTTAGACATCATCAGCAGGTTAACTCACAGTGACATTCATTTGTTAAGATTGTAACTCATACATATAGATATTCGAGCTAGAAGAATGTGCTTAACCTTGACCATATCTATCGGCCACTAAAGTATATTATTGCGCATATCTTTAGTAGTAGTTGTCCTTTGGTGGGTCCATTCCAGCCTAGTTTACTAGGTTTGACCATGTATTTGAATATGAGTGCTTTGAGGGCCCACCCTTTACGACTAAACCCAGGTAATTACAAGTGGGTTAGCATCTGTTTGGTCGCACTTTCACCCAAGAATGAACCTTGTGGAGCAACGGTGAATCATGTGTTCATGTGTATTCATGCATGTTACCTACATAAGCATAAAGCTTTCGTCTTAGTTGTTTTTTCAGCTGCTTTAGCAACACTCCGCAACGCTGATGTCTGCACGCCCGTAGTCTGAATCCTGCTTAGGAAGGACACCAAAATCTGACATTCTCAATCCGCTAACGATAACATTTTCCGACAGAATCAGATTTTGCAAAGGGGGCGAGTTAGCATGACTACGTGTTTAAGTTAGATTGAGCCTGGTGTCGAGAGCTCTTGGTCACAATACTATCCAGGTCTGTGGCCAAATAATTCGAGGCTTCTACTTTAATTTCCACCTTTCCCGAAACAAGTCCTCACCGTTGTTGCTTGTTTATCAGAACTTTGAACCATTAGCTGCCCACCAGCTCGTGCCCTGGACTACCAGATGTGAAAATTGATTTCCCCCCATCTAATCGTACTGTTAGGTGACCTAAACTGGGACATTGCTTAATACACATGGACTCATCTACAATCTAAGCTAGATGCCGTCAATCTCACACAAATTATCAAGGAAACGCTAGCTAAGGTACAAGACAACTTTAGATTTTTGTGACGCAAATGGGCATCGTTCTCATGAACGAATATCATTTAACTGACGCACTTGCCTCTCTAAATAACAAACTTGGCTGGCTCTGGGTGTCTATCACCTGATTAAGATGAGATCTCGAGAATTTCTAGGTCTCGAGTCGATTACGGAAATTGAAAGTCATTGGTTACGTGCGTAATGGGATATACTCTGGTCAACGCACAACACACCCTCTCATTATGTTCAAATTAAACGCGCATACACGGTAAGAAGCACTTCAGAGAAGCGGACTATTCTCTCCTCCATCTTAGAAAAGAGCATAGAGACAGCGATGAAAGGTAAAAATATAATAAGTAAGAGCAGGTATTTATATTTTGTCCTATAAAGCTTATTGGAATTCCCAGCCCTCGCGCGAAACACACTTACTCATCATATGAGTGGATTTTTGGTGCTATTTTTATGTACTTTCTCTCTTCCACCCATTTTTGTTGATTGACGTGCCTGATTTAAAAGACCAAGCATCCATGTACGCTCACTCTGAAAGGAGCCGATCCGCATATTCACTGCATTCTCAATAAGGACGACATACTGAATATTGAAGAGCCCCTACATAGTCGGAGTCCTTGTCAAAGCAATAATTCAGTACATGCTCAGAGTGCACTCTTCATCCAATGTGCGCTCACGCTCGATCGATATCAGTGTAGGATGAGAGCCTACACGGCTTCTTTCACAAACAGGAGCTTTTCAGTTCTTTATTATGCATTCAAATGTCATGGCCGCCGATTCTGAGAGATCCTGATAGCAGCTAATTATATCATATCACCACCGGGTCAACTTTTTGGATTGATCACGTATGTAAAGGTTTTTGGTTGCCATTGAAGTGGAGAGTACATAGCTAGAGGAACCTGCTCACTAAGTGGCGTTACGACTCGCTGAGAGATATTGTGTGAAGAGCTTTGTCGCGCACCACTAATTAGAGATCACTCAAAAGAAGCACGTAAGCAACTCTCCTAGATCATGATAAGTTCGATCTCAGTTATCACCTCATTACCTCCCAGCATTTTCTATGACTACTGGGCCATAGCTTTCGACATTGCTACCTAGCCCGGCGCACGCTCCACCTCCACTGCAGCAACTTGCCCCAACGCCCCCCCCACCTTAACACTTCCTGCTTCCCTCGTAAATGCGCCCACTCAGAGTCTGATGACATCTGATTTTAGAGGAGTTTCGCTCAGCCACATCTGGCTCGCTCTCGAGCTGGGTATATGGACATTCTTGGACCATTGTCTCTCTCTTTTACTAATTATCCAGAATTGTTGGCATAATACGCAGAAGCACCTAAGATAGAATAACATAGCCTATTAAGCTCTCTTTCGTATTGTCTGCGGTCCAAAATGATTGGAAAGCAGGTGATGACGGTCTGTAACGGCGCATAGTTAAATATAGCTGAGAACACTAGGGCAATAGAAATATTAATACCCGCGTCTATCAGTTATGAATATATCCAGCGACTAAAGTGCAATAGGGCAATCAATGTCTATATATTAATGTATTGACAGCGAAGTTGGTACAAGATCACTCATAGATCACTTATGTTATGAAAATCGATCACAATCATTTATGGTCTATTAGAAATCCGCAACAGTAATTTAGCCTTCACAAGTATGCGCTCCATCTGATATATCTGCGAAGCTGGTCATATGGATGGGTGCACCTCCAGATGTGCCATTTGACTCGCGGGGTCTTAAACATTATCATAGGGAGAAAGAAAAAGAGAATAAAATAACACCCTTTAGCTAAATTCATACTTTCACCTTAGTAACGTTCGCACGTTCCACATCAGTCGGAGAGCACCGTGCTTCTCCGTTGGCATGGGCACTTCGAAGCTCTGTCAAGTCCCACCATCTCTTATGCGGTGCACGACTACATAGCCTTGAAAGCTTCTCACCCTGAACTGACTGCGCGTGCATTCACCACCTCATACTTTCAGAATTAGAAGTTAGTGTGTGCTGGGCGGGCTGTTGTCGACCTCTGGCAAGTCTCTATGGGGGTGCACTTGAGGTTCAATTCTTATATGGGCACTTACATTCTCTGTTATATACAAGTGATGTGGAATTTGGTGAGTAAAGAGAGGACAAATTGGTAGATAAATATACATGAATCCGAGCTTCTCGCCGCGACTCATTCTGTATGCATGACCGGCCACTGACCCTTATGTGGAGACCTGTGGCTGAACACATCCATTAACAAAGCTTCAAATGCATACTCACTATGTATCCGGGCTCCAATTGCTTTAAAAAATAGACTAGTAAAAAGCGTAAAGTGGAACATTTGGCTGCATTGAAACGAAAAGCACGGACAGATATTGGCTTTTAGACAGCTCAACCCTCCCCGCCTGCGACTAAGGGGCATCACTAATAGGGAATTGGACAGTTCGGGCTATAGGAAAATAATGAGTGGAGAAACAACATATAACCATGGTGTTTGGTCATACTGTAACTCTCCTTCAGACTCAGATTAAGCATACTCCAAATCCAGAGGAAAGCCGAAATAGAATCATAAGAATGCAGGGTTCGCTATGTAATAGCTTTAACAAGCTTTTCCTTCAATTAAAAGGACTTGGAGAAAGGAGAGGATCATATTAAACAGGGAAATGGAGACAGAGAGGAACACAAGACGCGTATTGGTTTCATCGCTATTCGCTTTCGTTCAGCTTCATCTGCCGTACATCACTTGCACTCACTACCCTCTCCAACACAGTTTCCCTTTCTTAGAATCGGCTTCTGATTGCGCTCACTTTGTTCGTCAACTCTCGAACAATGCCTCTGCTCTCACCACTCACTTGCTCAGACAACTTACCGGTTGTGATAGATTTATAACATATGCGACTATCATCTATGCTTTATGTACCGCGAATCAGCGCCCATTGATATCTGGCATGGGCTTCAAACTCTTCCAAATAGCCTCACTGCTGACGCTGTTTGCCTCTCTCCTCGTTGCGCAAACTGGGTATGTATGTGGCCTCTCATACATTAATTATATATACCGTAGCTCATTGTTAAATCATTTGGCTATGTCCAAAGGGTAAATACGTACTCACCATGTTGAGTAATGTCTATGCTCCAACCAGGTAAGATAGGGGTTGCCCTGTTCAAAGGCTTGATTAACTTGGAGGTCTCAATAGCGGTGTGACATTTAAAGCTAACAGGCTACGTTTCACAACCGTTAAGCACGTTCGCTCAAACAACAGTTTGAGTTAGATTTGATCCTCTGTTGTATTCAAGTTTATCTGCTCAGGAATAAGCACGGAGCACTTTCTTCGGTTTCGCTTTTCCTTAGGCTCGTAACTGTGGGCTTCTGACTTGCAGCAAACTCCGGTGACTAGAGAACACAAGTTGCTACTTACAACATGGTCAATACTATAGTAAGCTTTCACTTAGGTGACAGTCTCATAAACCAATATCCATCTGCTAACAACTTTCTTTCGTTTTTTTTTTCATAATTTACGTAATTTTTTTCTTATAGGTGTTTGTATATCTAAATTTAAAGCATAGCTTGTCAGTTTTGCAAGGCTTAACCCTGTCACGCGAATCACTTGGGTGTAGCTTTGAATTGGAAGCTGGTGGTCTTTGTCAAATTAATGTCACATCTCTCTTCACCTATTAAAGCTGGACCGTCACTACGCCGTCGCATCAGATGGTTCAATTACTTATCTCTTTGTAGCTCTTTTGCAGCAGTACAGAAATAGACGGGACCAGGAAAATATTCAAAGGTATCTTCGGGTATTTTTGTCATACGTCTGACATCTACTGTCATGGTCTCCCAAATCGTTTGAAGCTTCTGAGCTAAATCTGCTAATTTTCTTTTGTATTCTAGTCTGTGGCTACTGCCTATTCGGAGGCAGGGTATGAGCCTAAGTTTAGTATTGCCTTTCTCGACTCTTTCTTGTCCGTCGTTTGCTTACATTTGGCCTACTTACTGTTTTTCTAATTAATACTCTGTTGTAATCTATCGTTGCGTTGTATGGCTTTGAATTAGACTAGTAATAGACGACTGAGAGATTCTTTATTTAAAGCACGTTTTGGTTTTATGTGTACTTCTTGTGCTTGCATACTCTCTCACACATTTTTCCTTCACTTTCTGTGGTCTTTCATTGGATTCCATCTTATTTGTCTTTCTTACTTGATTTATAGTTTTCTACTTCCGGGACCTTATAGCACTAGAAGCTGACTTTATTCTCCTTGATGTCTGATGGATATATGGCCCGACCAACATCAGACTTTTTTCGGATGAAATTGGGTTGACATTTTTAATTATGATAGTTGTATTGACACTACTGGCCGCCTGGCAGACCAAGCCTGACATCAAAGAGTTGTCATAGGAAATTGATCCTATCACGGATCTGTGGGATACCCATCAGTACTTTGGCCTGTTATTTTTTTTTGGGAACTTAAAGGGAACGGGCTTGGTTCTGAATGTGGTGGATTCAAGTTATTCATCTCTCTAGGAGCGAAACACAGGCTTGGGAGGAGGGATTGAAAGGAGAGAAAGAGTGATGAGGGTTATAGATTACGCATATTACTTTGTTATCAGTTAGCACCAATGCGTGTTTTTGAGAAAGTGGTGGGAGATTCACTTATAAACAGAGCACGGCTAGGTTTCCTCGACTGAGGTTAGTAGTATATTTGGGATCTAAGTAGACATAATTTTCTTTTTGATGTCAGACAGGACTCTCCTTCAACGCAGTGAGATAAGGAGGAGAAGCTATAATATGGAAAGGAGTGTCACGTATTTTGCAATCCGGGATGGTTAGTGTTTTCTTAGATCTTAATGTTTGTGCGGATAGGCGGTAATTCTTGGTGAAATAAGTTTTGGATAGTAACTCTTCCATGAGGGTGCGGTTGTATTTTCAGAAATGACAACATTCTTTATTATGGGGAATTAGGGACGTTTATGGAAGATATTGAGTTTCTTTCTAACACTTAGCGAAGTATAAAGGAGAATCGAGTTTAAGTTAATTGGTAAAAGAGAGGGTAAATAACGGGAAGTTTAAATTTTAATACTTATTCATTATTATTTTATTTTATTATGTCTTGGGTTGGCATGGAATGTTCGACTTTAGATCGTTGTAAATGAGGAGGGTGTAATTTTAATTCAGTTTGTGGTCGAAAAAATATGTAATGTGAGATGTAGTAGAGAGCAGGAAAGGCAATTATAGTAGTTTTTCGGCCATGGGAGTGCGAACATATAAATTACAATTTTGTCATTAAATTGGGAATGACAGGCAGCATGTTCAAATGGTAGAAGATTATAAGTAGATATATTCCTGTGTTCAATGTAGAGAGGGTGGGGTGCAAGGAAAGTAAGGCAGGGTTAAGGTACATATTATTGATTGGGAGAGAGCAGTGTAGTATTGGTAGTGTCAGGTGATGGATAAGTTATGGCTGTATACAGGTACGTATGGTGATGTGACGGATTATGAAGAGGAGGTTGAAAGAATATGATATGAGGAAGGATGATGCATTTGAAGTAGGATAGAGAGTGGAGATATGCAAGACCACTTACTAGCTTCAGCGGTGTTATGGTATTTGTTGGAATTTAGTGTGTCTACATGTTCTATCAGGCGGAAGCGAAATGTGTTGGGCAGGATTAAGAGGAGAGAGACGACTGAGAAAAAAGAGATTAGAAATAAGGGACAGGCATGGTGTTCCGTTGAAGGGGAAGAGCGGTGAAAAGGGAGACCGCGGCCAATCGCTTCGAGACATGTGTTCAAGACTGCGCTCTAATGGATGTATAGCGGTTCAGCCATAGAGAAATATTAACTTTGTTGTTGGGAGGGACGAACGTGGGTCGGCGGGACGGAGGGCTTGGGGTGTTGCTATGTAAATACGCGGACGGCTCGAAGTTGGTTTGTAGCTGAAGTGACATGTTGCTGTGGGGCTTTGCCTAGCCATAGATGAGGGGCTTCAAATATATGAACTGTTGTGGAATGGGGAGGCAACATGGGTTGGTGTGCTTTTGAGACGGAAGGTAGTGTGTGGGTGGTTGCTGAACTGTGCGAGTGGGAGAAATGCTCCTTGGGCCGGAGGCCAGTTCGTTTACAGAGAGAGGCATTAGACAATCTTGCTGCTGTGGCTGGGTGCACAGGGTGGTTCGGCGTTGAGGGATTATAAATGTGGTAGGCTTAGGGACTGGTTGTGACGAAAAACAAGAATGCGCATTGCTCGATAACTAGGGAAATAACGCGAATTTGTCTCGAGTACGGGTTGGGTGGTGAAGTGTTGAGTAGTTGGTTGGTTGGTGTAAATTTGACATGGGTGTGCGGACCAGCTGGACTATGTGGGAATCTCGCTCATACGGGTTCCGTGGTGGTAGCGTAGATAGTCAATGTATGATTTTTGGACGAGGGGTAAGTGAGTTTTGAGTGGGCTGGGCTATTGTAGGTGACTTTGACAGGAGGATTAATTGTTGCGAAATAAAGGATAAGCAAGCGATTCTGGGTAATTTGGGTTTCAGGTGGATCAATTGGTGCCAGATGCTTTTTAATTGACGGTCCTGAAGGGTATGATGAGTTTGTGTAGCACTGAGTATGTGGAGCAGGCCGGCGGGCTTTTGGAATGCGCACTAGGATAAAATATGGGCAGGGGAATGTAAGAGAAGTTCGAGAATGAGAGGTAAATTACTAGTTTCCTTGTTGGTAAAAATAACGTCGAATTGGGGACAAGTTGCGTTTAAAACTAGGGTGGCGGAAGTTCGATGGTAAAAGGGAGAGGCGTTATTGCGAGGGTTCTAACACCGAGTGCTAAGTTCGGAGGCGGGAGGCGTCGATGTACTGGTTTGGGAAGAAATCTGTTGCACAGAGGAATATGGATGTCATGCAGCTGCTGTGAAGAGGTTGGTAACAGATAAATTGAAAATAGACAGAGGAATGGTGGGCGCGAGATATGGGAGAGACGTGCGAACGAGGGGAAATTAGAGGAAAGGATGATGGTGGTGTTAGAGGCAATTGCGGGGTCTAAGTAATGAGGAAGGCTCAGGATCACCGTTTGGCAGGTGGCTAGTTTTTTGATCTACTAGGACATACTATTAAGTATGAGGTCAATGAGGGAAGAAGAGCCGGACGCGAGGAGGATATGGACGGAATAAGCTGAGTTTGGGTGAAGACAGTAGAGTATGGACAGTCACTAAGCGACAGGCAAAGTGGATGAAGGAGTATTGTCAGGATATGAGTATGATAACAGGGTTGTTGAGAGACACAGAGACGCACGCGTCGTCAGAGGGCAGCGCGACTCAGGATTGTGATATTATGAAGAGGGTGATAGGTGTAGCTGGCGACGAATAGAGAGAGTGTGGACTAGCAGATACTAGAAGACTACCAGACACACTAGAAGCAGGAGACTGCGGACAGATATGTACCACGTTTGAGTTGTGGGGTGCGGACACAGGTCCTCTCTGTAACGCAATTTGGAACGTAGAATCGTAGATAGCTTTGATGGGCCTAGAAAGGAAGAAAAGTGTTTGGCTTTAGGGACCTTAGTGGGTGGTAATAGAAGCACGCCCGAGTTGGAGGATTGGTCTGCATTCGATAGATTGAGGGCTTGAGATCCGGGCTAAATCTCCAGGCCTTTGGAGTCGCCGGGCGTGATTATGCACAGCAAATGTGCGCTTTAGAACTAGACAGAGCGAAAGACAGTGAGAGCAGTTGAGTTGAGCCTTGTGAGGCAAGCATGTCGAATAGAGGGAGCACGAGACTCTCGATAGCAAGTAATTTATTGACGGGAAAGGTTTGTTACAGAGCATGGTCTTGGTCTGACAGATAAGGGTAATATTGAGATTGGATGTCTGTTGGACAAGAGAAAGGGTGCCCGGCAATAAGGCCTTGGCCAAAGAGTCGAGTAGATGACGGAGTGCACACATAGGACGCGGGCTGGTCCACAAGGAAAGGAAATAGCTAGATTGGAATGATGAGTGGATATTAGTAAAAGGCGATACGGTGTTGGGGCGGCTTTTTTCAAATAAGTGGTAAATAATTGGTGTATTATAGATAACTTGTTTTGGAAAAAGCTTGGGCGTTGCATGAGGGTTTGCAAGATCTTTGCAGGGCAACACAGGCGGGCCAGGGGGAATATAATGCGTCTATAAGATGTTAGGGAGGTAGTTGGGGTAGTAAGAATAGGAGTTTAGGTTCGGGCAAGCTTTCTGAAAGAGTGAGGATTGGATGACGTTGTTCTGTGTTTGCTTGAGTTTGTAAACGCTTTTCCAATTTGCGTCTGTTGGGACGCTGACAATGAAGGATTATTGTTAGGGAAATACGATGACTAGAGGGGGGCCGCAAGGAGGTGGTATTAGGAAGAGTGGAGTGCTGTTGAAATAATATGAGAGTCTTAGGTGGAATTGAGGAGAGATGAGTATCTGGGTGTCTTCTGCAACAATAGTTTTCCGGTGTAGAGATGAAGGTGTTAGAGAGAAAGATAGAGACGGCAAGCAGGGTCTTTGAATTGGTTCTTCTATAGTCGGGGGCAGGCTTGGATTTGTTCAGACAAGGATCCACGATGGTTAGACAAATGCATTTGAGCAGTGAATCAGGGCCTTAGTTTAGTGGATTAGGGATGGGGAGGAGTTAATGGGTGACTATGAGGGATATTCGATTGAGCAGAGTTGGAGGAAGTGCAATAAGTGTGGTTGTGGGGTTAAGGTAGGGGTGAGGAAGAATAGGGGGGTTCCCAGACATTGTTCATACGGTAAGGCCGGGGGGGACTACTTGGGCATAGTGTAATGTCTTGCTGGGTGGTGATGCATGAGTAAGGGGGATGTTTGGCGCTGCGGAGCAATGGTTTATGGTACACTCTTTCGAAAGTTATCAGGTGGAAGCTAGTAGCTTGCGGATTTGGCTCGGAGGTCGGGAGGCGGGGGGTGGGAGGGGGAGACACAATGCTGATTAGAAATGATGGAGTAGACGTTATGCAGATTAGGGATGTTTTCGGTGGGGTCGGGGTAGGGTGGGACGCAGAGTGTGGCCGCTCGCTTCTTGCTCCGCCGGTGTTATGCCGCTCCGCTACGTGCGTAGCGGGTCTGTCGCCCTGCCTCTCGTCGCCTCTTAGGCGCCGCGTCTCTCGCCCATTCAAGGGAGGATGACGTATGCTAGCAGTATCCATTCAGAGCAAGAGGTTAGCGTGGCAGTGATGAATTTTATATGTAGAGATTGTGTAGGTTTCAAGTCAGAAAGTGGAGCATTGCGGTGTCTGATTCTTTCTGCTTTCTCCATGGGGGATTATACTTTAGTAGGCTAAATAGGGTCACACGAACTGTTTATAGAGCATTGGTTCCCGCTATGGTGAACAACACCGCTGGGCTTAGAATTTGATATTCGTGGATTTCTGCCAACCCTGTTTCTGTCATTTAGTTGTTTTTTCATCTGCCCGCTCTGGGACTGGAGCAACATATTTTGTGCTGTTTTGTTTGTTTTTCTCGATTATTTTTGCCTCGTTCTCAATTTGCTGCAATTTTGGGGGAGTTAGTGTTTACAGCAGAGGCCCCGGTCGCCCTTCTTGCTTCCTTAATCTTCTCTTCCCATTGGATCTTTAGACCGTGCTATATCGGGGCTTGGTTCATCTCTCGCAGCTCATCAAGCTGCTCTTTTTGTGTGAATCAGCTAAGCGCTAACCACAGGTGAAGGTTGAAATTCTAAACTATCGATATGCCTCTACCAGCTGGTGTTTGACTAAACCAACACCAACCAGTCTGAGTGTTATGACCTAAGCCGCAACCCGTGAGCCATGACTTGAGGGTTGTCCTGAAACTAAACCTATAACGCGAGACAGCGTTGATGTTTGTTGAAGCTACGCAAACCTCTTATCGATGATCTAGAGTGTGATGACAACCAATTGCGCCATGCATAGCGTGTATGTTGTTTATGTGAAGTTCTAACATTCTCCATACACAGCTTGAGTGTGTGAAACTAACCAAACCACCAGTGAGTGGTGAACTTAACCTATACCTAGCTGAGTGTTGTAAGCGTAGTACCATATCTAGGTACTTTCACGTGTTCTCTTTCTTTTTTGTGAGGGAAGAGCCATATGTGTGGTAATACTATACGGCTTAATACCAGCTTATGTTGTGGCGCAGAGGCGGCAGCTTGTCGTATGTTGATCTGTAATATTGCTCGGATCGTACACCACAACCACTCTAGCTTCGGAAGGTGGATTGTTTTTTAGAGGTCGTTTACCATCTGTAATGCTTGGTGTGCGGCGGGGTCGAGGTGGCGCTATGGTTTGCGTTCCGTATGTACTTGTGGGGGGTTGTACGAAGAGAGGAGCTCTTTCTCTAGACCAACCATCCACGTGTCTTGCGCTGCTGGTCTGATATGTTTTCTAAACCAAAGCTTACCAGTGCTGGGGTTGTTGTGGGTTGTGGAATGCTTAATCCTTAACGACACCAGCGGTGATATGGGAGTATTTGTAGAGGGGTGATAGCCTTGGGCTTTGTACGTAGTGGATCTCTAAACTCCGGGAGGCCCGTTTTGCCGAGTGTTGTGCATCTTGGGGGGTTGTTCTGTTTTGTTTGGACGGGTTGGAGGGAGAGGGATTTCATGTGAGTTGGCAACACACCTGGTAAGTGGTGCGAGTATTCGATGGTATGGATAGTTCTTGAATGTGGGGAATTGGTGGGTCATTAACTCTGGATATTGGTTAGGCTCTCAAGTGTCTGGGAGTTGTGGATAGGGGTTGTTTGAATTCTGGGGGAACAGCGTGACTTTCGCCTTAGAGGTCCCGTGCGCAGCTAGATTGTTTGTAGGAGTAGTTTTTTCGGTTTACAATTAAGAGAACGGGCTAGCCTGTCGAAGTGGGTATTCTTGGGATTTATCAGTAAGGCTCACGACTAGAGAGTCACCGCCAGCGGTGAGTGTGTTGTATGGATTTTGATGCAATTAATATATGTGATATCACATGCGAGCACGGCTCTGCAGTAATGAGTAGGTTGAACTCTAGATTCAAGGATGATGCTCGAAGGGAGGCATGGGTAGGTCTGTCGGGGTCCTTACTGGTCCTACGTCAAGACGGTGGAGCAACATACGCTCCCCGAGTATTGATCTCTATAGGTTAGGACTAGTAGCGAGAGTTTGGTATATGAGTCAGGGTAACCATGGGAGCTCGAGCTGTAGCCAGACTATGTAGCTATGTGCAGTAGTGCGCTAACTTGGGTCGGTCCCAGCTGGGATGCCTGTTGAAAGCGTAACAGCACTCAGTGAGTCGTGTCTTGTGAACGTAACCGAACCGTCCAGCTGAGTGTTGAATCGAACGCGCAGACGCCAGGCTGAGTGGTTGATGACAGAGCGGTCTCCTCTATGTGGAGTGTTGAATCATAGCACAACCACGCAGCTGAGTGCGGGGTTGAATCCTAGAACGAGGACCACCAGCTGGAGTGTCCGATATCGTATATCCATGCTTATAGGATCCAGTATGGAGTGTTGTCTGATATGCGTAGACCAATCATCGCTTAAGTCCTGTAGTGTTGCAACTAAACCCAACCCACCAGCTGAGTGTTGAACTAACAAGCCCAGACGTGTAGATGGCGCTCAGCGAGAGGTGGTTGTAAAACTTATGAGCCTAGGAGCAAGCCAGACTGAGGTTGTTGAACCCTCGCGAAACCGACATATGTCTGAGTTGGGTGTATAGCTTAACCCGAACACCAACCTGAGTGTGTAGACTAACCTAATGGGTCGGTCTCTTACCATAGATGGACGTGGAGTTAGGTTAGTTAAACGGAGACTCAGAACACTCAAGGTCTTGAGTGTTGACGATTGGAACCGCCCAACCCAGGAGCATGATTGCAGTGCAGTCTGATATGTTATATACAAACTTATACCAGAGCGACCAGCTGGTGAAGTTGGCTTTTTGAATCGCTTAATCCAACACGCAGTCGAGCCTGCATAGTAGTGTTAGTTTGAAACTTAACAAAGCACCAGGCTGAGTGGTTGAAACTAACCAAGGAGACCAGCTTGAGTGCATAGTTATTGAACTAACCAATTATGTCGCAGACTCGAAGGATGAGTGTATTGAATAACTACCAAAGCATGTCTTAAGCCTTGAGTGTTGAACAACAAAGCAGCGTGCTGCTAAGATCCGTAGTGTTTAGAAACTACAATAGGACGCAGGTCATGAGTGATGGTGGGCTGGGAATCTACCCAAATGTCATCCCAGCTGAGTGAGTTGGAGAGTACCAAACTTGCGTCTGAGTGTTGGAACTAACCATATTTAACACCAGCTTGAAGTGTTTTTTTTTTAGTGGGGATTGATACTGTAGTTGCAAACTAACGAAGAGCCGATCCAGCTGACGTTGTTTTTGAAGCATAACTCATTTCCAGCTGAATGTTGTAACTAACCATAGTCATTCCAGCTTGAGTGTGGTTGAATCTAGCCAATATCCCCGAGCTTGGAAGTGTTGTGATATCTATGTTCATGACCCAGCTGAGTGGTTGAATCTAGCATAATCCCAGCTGTAGTGTTGGAATCTTTGAGCACAACCCAGCTGAGTGTTGAACTAGACCGAACCCAGTGAGTGGTTGAACTAACCAATCTCGTCAGCTGAAGTGGTTGACCAGTCTGAGTGGAGAGAGACTAACCGCTAGGTGTCTGAGTGTTGTTTGATTACTTTAACCTAACGCTCAGCTTGAGTGTTGAACTAACAAACCACCAGCTGTGAGGTGTGTATGATATTAATCGGTACCCAGGCCACCAGCTGAAGTGTTGAACGTACGCCAAAGGCATATCTAGCTTGGGTGTATAGTGATACTTATATCTCTCTATGAAGCCTCAAACTAAGCTGAAGTGTTGAACTAATTAAATACACATGTTAGCTGTATGTTGATTTGGAATGCTCTGAAATCTGAGTATATATCTCACTCGGATGGGCTGTAGTGTTGAATCTCTATTGAGCAACTCCATCTAGCTGGTGTTTGAACTAACCAAACCACCAGAGTGAGTGTTGGATTACTAACGCAAGTACCACCTATGCTGAGTTGTTGACTATGACGCAAACCACCACTGTAGTGTTGATACTAACCAAACCATTCCTGAAGACTGAGTGTTGAACTAGAGCATCTAAGCTTTGAGTTGTTGTAGCATAACCACAAACTACCAGGCTACTTGTTGGGTATACTGTTAGGAGCCAAACGCGTCTGGCATGTTGTTTGGGAACTAAGCCAAACCATGCTGAGTGTTTTAGATCTTATCGAACACACCATAGTCTGATGTGTTTACCAAACCAGACCAGCTGAGTGGTTTCTGTATAATATCATATATACACGGCGACCAGGCTGGAGTGGTGAACTATATTGCGAAACATCAGCTGATAGGTTTGAAGCTAAGCCAATTACGCCACTATCGAGTTGTGGAAATTCACACTGCCAGGGGCAACGAGGGGACGAGGGGGTCTTGAGAGGTCCTATGACTCGGGGGCTCAACCTCACATGTATCCTCGGGGGATCCAGGCCCTAGGGTGTTGAGCTCTTGGACATGGCAGGTATCGCTTAGGAGGTACGCAGAAGCCTTTCAAGTAGAGCCCTCTCTTGGTCTGGTGTTCATTAGCTCAATGGCTTGCTCCGTCTTTCACCTTCGACGGGCGGGAGGAGAGGAACGGGGATTGAGGGTCGGGTGGAGAAGCCGCGACTTCGCGCCGCCCGAGTCATAGCATGGGTTAACTCTGACTGGGGGAGAGAAGTAGGGGGAAGACAGGTTGTAAATTCTTGGACTGAGAGACGTAGAGGACCTATGGACTGCCTGGCCCTCCGGACGTTAAGGTAGTCGGGGCTACAGACGTTTTCAGTCTCCTCGTGCAACCACAGTCCTGCCCACAGAGTCACACGGGAGGAGAGGGAAAGTAAGATGTATCTTGTAGCCTACCCATCGTGTCTTCCTTGTCCTCCTACGTTCTCTCAGTCAGAGTTTAACCTGGTCCTGTCCCTAGTCTTTCTCTCTGGTCATGCTCGAGGCAGTTTTAACCTGTGTCCGTCCTACGGTCTGCTCTCTCAGTTTTGCGATGTTAAACGCTGTGGGCTTTTAGGTAGCTCGTGTACCTCTTATTGACCGATCTCTCAGTCGACGTTTCAGTCGTGTGTCAATGCATTTAGGGTAGGGGAGCCCCAGGCAGGCCTATCATGTTCAGTCCTCTGTCCCCACTTTGTGTAACCATTAGGTTTGTGTAGTTAAGTTTGTGCCAACACTCAGACGGGTTTGGGTTTAGTTGTTCAATCACTCGCGCCACGCTTGATACGGTCCTTGTGGTATGTCACGTTTCAACACTCAGGACTGGTGTGTATTGGATTAGTTCCCACGCTCAGCTGGATGGTTTGGTTAGTGTTTCTAATCACTTGCAGGCTCGGGCGTTGGTTGGTTTTACGTTCAAGGTCGCCACTCAGCTGGTTTGGTTTATGTTCAATCAGTTCAGCTCGGTTCTTCGTTGGTCAAATCTCATCATCACGTCGACTGCGTTAGTGTGTTTAGTAATCACCATATACACTCAGCGCTGGGTTGGTTAGTTCAAAGCTCAATCTCAGCTGGTTGGTTTTGGTTTATGTTGACTAAAGTCTTAACTTCGCATGTACGTTGGTGGGTTATGGTGTTAGTTGAGACACTAGCAAGTCTTGGTTGGCTGCAGTTTCGGGGTTAGTTTTATCTCGATCAACCTCGGGTCACTCAGTCTGAGTGTGGTGTCTGGTTAGTGTTTTCAGAGACACGTGCAAGTCTGGTGGCTTTGGGTTTAGTGAGTTCCAATTCCCAAGTTAGCGTGGTTTGGTTATTCACACTCACATGTATTGATTGGCCTATTTTGAGATTAGTATCGCTAGAGACTACTTGATCATGCGGTGTTTGGTTAAGTTCTCAACGAGCTCAGCTGGTGCTTAGTATATTGATGTTAGTGTCAATCTGCAAGGCACTTTCAGCGTGGGTTGGATTTTGCGTTTAAGTTCAATCAGTCTTTAGGCAGCTTGGTGTGGTTTGTGGTTTAGATGGTGTCAGCACGTTTCTTTGTAGGTTGAGTGTCTTACAGTGTTGTGCGTGATTGTGTTTGGTGTAATTCATGCATGTTATCGAGCTTTTGGTTTGGTTTTTATTCTTCTTTATGATGCGCTGATTGTTAGGTGTCTGTTTTGGGGTCTGATTTATATGTATTTTCGGTCACGAGACTGGGCGTTAGGGGGTCAGGCGTTGGCTGACAGCTGGTTGGTGATGGGTTGTTCTAGAGCGAAGCTTCCAGTGTTTACTTCGCTGGTCATAGTGCACATCTAGCTGGCGTTGTTAGGTTTATATTTTTTTATCATGTCTTTGGCTTGCTGCGGATTAGTTATGACTACTCCACTGGTGTATTCAACACTCAGTGGGTTGGTTAGTTCAACACTCAGCTGGGGTTGGTTAGTTCAACACTCAGCTGGGTTGGTTAGTTCAACCACTCAAGCTGGGTTGGTTAGTTCAACACTCAGCTGGGTTGGTTAGTAAACACTCAGCTGGGTTGGTTTAGTTCAACATCAGCTGTGGTGTTTGGTTAGTTCAACACTCAGCTGGTGGTTTGGGTTAGTTCAACACTCAGCTGGTGCGTTTGGTTAGTTCACCAGCTGGTGCTTTGGTAGTTCAACACTCAGCTGGGCTTTGGTTAGTTCAACACTCAGCTGGTGCTTTGGTTAGTTCAACACTCAGCTGGTGTTTGGTTAGTTCAACACTCAGCTGGTGTTTGGTTAGTTCAACACTGCAGCTGGTGTTTGGTTAGTTCAACATCTCAGCTGGTGTTTTGGTTAGTTCAACACTCAGCTGGTGGTTTGGTTAGTTCACTCAGCTGGTGGGTTGGTTAGTTCAACACTCGCTGGTGGGTTGGTTAGTTCAACACTCAGCTGGGTTGGGTTCAACAACCCGCTGTTTGTTAGTTCAACACTCAGCTGGTGGTTGGCTTGTTCAACACTCAGCTGGTGGGTTGGTTAAGTTCAACACTCAGCTGTGGGTTGGTTAGTTCAACACTCAGCTGGTGGGTTGGTTAGTTCAACACTCAGCTAGGTGGGTTGGTTTAGTTCAACACTCAGCTGGTGGGTTGGTTAGTTCAACACTCAGCTGGTGGTTGGTTAGTTCAACACTCAGCTGGTGGTTTGGTTAGTTCAACACTCAGTGGTGGTTGGTTAGTTAAACACTCAGCTGGTGTTTGGTTTAGTTTCAACACACTCAGCTGGTGGTTGGTTAGTTCAAACACTCAGCTGGTGGTTGGTTAGTTTCAACACTCAGCTGGGTTGGTTAGTTGCAAACACTCAGCTGGGTTGGTTAGTTCAACACTCAGCTGGGTTGGTTAGTTCAACACTCAGCTGGTGGTTTGGTTAGTTCAACACTCAGCTGGTGGTTGGTTGTTCAACACTCAGCTGGTGGTTTGGTTAGTTCAACACTCAGCTGGGTTTGGTTAGTTCAAACAACTCAGCTGGTGGTTTGGTTAGTTCAACACTCAGCTGGGTTGGTTAGTAACAACCACTCAGCTGGGTTGGTTAGTTCAACACTCAGCTGCTTTGGTTAGTTCAACACTCGCTGGTTTGGTAGTTCAAACACCAGCTGGGTTGGTTAGTTCAACACTCAGCTGTTGGTTAGGTTAGTTCAACACTCAGCTGGTGGGTTGGTTAGTTCAACACTCAGCTGGTGGTTGGTTAGTTCTAACACTCAGCTGGTGGGTTGGTTAGGTCAACACTCAGTCTGGGTGGGTTGGTTAGTTTCAACACTCAGCTGGTGGGTGGTTAGTTCAACAACACTCAGCTTTGGGTTTGGTTAGTTCAACAGCTCAGCTGGGTTGGTTAGTTCAACACTCAGCTGGTGGTTTTGGTTAGTTCAACACTCAGCTGGTGGGTTGGTTAGGTTTCAACACTCAGCTGGTGGTGGTTGGTTAGTTTCAACACTCAGCTGGTGGTTTGGTTAGTTCAACACTCACGCTTGGTGGGTTTCGGTTAGTTCAACACTCAGCTGGTGGGTTGGTTAGTTCAAACACTCAAGCTTGGTGGGTTGGTTAGTTCAACAGTCTCAGCTGGTGGGTTGGCTTAGTTTCAAACACTCAGCTGGTGGTTGGTTAGTTCAACAAAGAGGGAGAGGCGAGAGACGTAAAGGAAAGGAGAGATGGAACAAGAGGGAGGGGGGAGGGTGAAAATAAGTGGGGTCCTGGGCAGCCTTTATAGTTTAACAGGAAGTGATGTCATTGCTGACTTGATAACATCGTTAATCAATCTGCTGTTTTCTGATGGACTCAAAATACTTTCCCTCCTGAGGGGGAGAGAGGGGGTGAGAGGGGGAGAGAGGAGGGGCGAAGAGAAGAGTGAGAGGAGGGCCAAGGGGGAGAGAGGAAGAGGGAGGGAGAGGAGGGCGAGAGGGAGAGGAGGAGAGAGAGGGAGACTTGGGGATCAGACCGCAATCATCTCCTCTCCCTCAGATCTCCCACAGATCTCCAGGTTCCAGCCTCCAGCAAGATGTGTGGCTGGCTGACTGCCTGGCCTGGCTGGTGGTGAGAGGGTTTCAGGGTCAGTCTCTGTCTGTCCTTGACCACAAGACCAGGCACCAAAGCACACGGTCTATTTACAGCACTGTTACCATACAGTACAGTACCCATCACATCACATCATATCTTATGTGGTGGCTGGCTAGTGTGTCCTCTCTGTCTCCAGTCCTGTGTAGTGTCCTCTATGTCCGCAGTCCTGTTAATGTGTCCTTCTGTCTCCAGTCTGTGTAGTGTGTCCTCTGTCTCCAGTCCTGTGTAGTGTGTCCTCTCTGTCTCGCAGTCCTGTGTAGTGTGTCCTCTCTGTCTCCAGTCCTGTGTAAATGTGTCCTCTCTGTCTCCAGTCCTGTGTATGTGTCCTCTCTGTCTCCAGTCCTGTGTAATATGTCCTCTCTGTCTCCAGTCCTGTGTAACTGTCTCTCTGTCTCAGTCCTGTGTAATGTGTCCTCTCTGTCTCCAGGTCTCTGTGTAATGTGTGTCCTCTCTGTCTCCAGTCCTGTGTAGTGTGTTCCTCTTGGTCTCCAGTCCTGTGTAATATGTCCTCTCTGTCTCCAGTCCTGTGTATGTGTCCTCTCTGTTCCAGTCCTGTTGGTAGATTTGTCCTCATTCTGTCTCCAGTCCCTGTGTACATAATGTCCTCCTGTCTGCCAGTCCTGTGTAATTGTCTTCTCTCTGTCTGCCAGTCCTGTGAATATGTCCGTCTCTGTCTCCAGTTCCCTGTGTAATATGTCCTCGTCTGTCCTCAGCCCTGTGGTAGTGTGTCCTCTCTGTTCTCCAGTCCTGTGTAGTGTGTCCCTCTCTGTCTCCGTCTGTGTATATGTCCTCCTCTGTCCTCCAGTCCTGTGTAATATGCCTCTCTGCTGTCTCCAGTTCCTGTGTAG
>NW_019943931.1:61326-67081 GCF_002910315.2 Salvelinus sp. IW2-2015
TTCGTCCCCTGTCCCTATAGTTAGTCTCAAACCACTCAGCTGGTTATGGTTTGTTTACAACATCAGCTTGGTTGTTGGGTTTAGTTCAACACTCAGCTGGTGGTTTGGTTAGTTCAACACTCAGTGGTGGTTGGTTAGTTCAACACTCAGCGGTTGGTTAGTTCAACCACTCAAGCTGTTTGGTTAGTTCAACACTCAAGCTGGTGGTTTGGTTAGTACAACACTCAGCTGGGTTGGTTAGTTCAACACATCAGCTGGTTGGTGTTTGGTGTTAGTTCAACACTCAGCTGGTGGTTTGGTTAGTTCAACACTCAGCTGGTGGTTGTTACTCAGCTGTGGTTAGTTCAAACACTCAGCTGTGTTTGGTTAGTCAACACTCAGCTGGTGGTTTGGTTAGTTCAACACTCAGCTGGTGTTTGGTTAGTTCAACACTCAGCTGGTGTTTGGTTAGTTCAACACTCAGCTGGTGCTTTGGTTAGTTCAACACTCAGCTGGTGGTTGGTTTAGTTCAAACACCTCAGCTGGTGGGTTTGGTTAGTTCAACCACTCAGCTGGGTTGGTTTAGTTCAACACTCAGCTGGTTGGGTTGGTTTAGTTCAACACTCAGCTTGGCGTTGGTTAGTTCAACACTCAGCTGGGTTGGTTAGTTCAACACTCAGCTGGGTGGTTTAGTTCAACACTCAGCTGGGTTGGTTAGTTCAACACTCAGCTGGGGTTGGTTAGTTTTCAACACTCAGCGGGGTTGGTTAGTTCAACACTCAGCTGGGTTTGGTTATTCAACACTCAGCTGGGTTGGTTAGTTCAACACTCAGCTGGTTGTTGTAGTATTCAAACACTCAGCTGGGTTGGTTAGTTCACACTCAGCTGGTGGTTTGGTTAGTTCAACACTCAGCTGGTGCTTTGGTTAGTTCAAAACCCACTCAGCTGGGTTTGGTTAGTTTCAACACTCAGCTGGTGGTTTGGTTAGTTCAACACATCTCCAGCTGGTGGTTTGGTTTAGTTCAACACTCAGCTGGTGTTTGGTTAGTTCAACACTCAGCTGGTGGTTTTAGTTCAACACTCAGCTGGTGGGTTGGTTAGTTCAAACACTCAGCTGGTGGTTGCCGTTAGTTCAACACTCAGCTGGTGGGTGCGTTTAGTTTCAACACTCAGCTGTGGTGTTGGTTAGTTTCAACACTCAGCTGGTGGGTTGGTTTAGTTCAACACTCAGCTGGTGGTTGGTTAGTTCAACACTCAGCTGGTGGGTTGGTTAGTTCAACACTCAGCTGGTGGGTTGGTTAGTTCAAACACTCAGCTGGTGGGTGGTTAGTTAACACTCCAGCTGGTGGGTTGGTTAGTTCAACACTCAGCTGGTGGGTTGGTTAGTTCACACTCAGCTGGTGGGTTGGTTAGTTCAACACTCAGCTGGGGGTTGGTTAGTTTCAACACTCAGCTGGTGGTTTGGTTAGTTCAACAACTCAGGCTGGTGGGTTGGTTAGTTCAACACTCAAGCGGTGGGTTGGTTAGTTCAACACTCAGCTGGTGGGTGGTTAGTTAACACTCAGCTGGTGGTTGGTTAGTTCAACACTCAGCTGGTGGTTTGGTTAAAGTTCAACACTCAGGCTGGTGGTTTGGGTAGTATTCAACCACTCAGCTGGGTTGGTTAGTTCAAACTCAGCTGGGTTTTGGTTAGAGTTCAACACTCATGCTGGGTTGGTTAGTTCAAAACCACTCAGCTGGTTGTGTTAAGTCACAACACTTCAAGCTGAGTGGTTTTTAGTTCACACTCAGCTGCGGGTTTGGTTAGTTCAACATTCAGTGGGTTTGGTTAGTTCAAACACTCAGCTGGGTTGGTTAGTTCAACACTCAGCGGTTGTAACATCAGCTGGGGTGGTTCAAACCTCAGTCTTGAGTTGTTCAACACTCTGTTTAGTTAACCTGGTTGGGTTGGTTAGTTCAACACTCGCTGTGTAGGAGTTACTCGTGGTGGGTTGGTTAGTTCAAACACTCAGCTGGTGGGTTGGTTAGTTCAACCACCAGTAGGTGGTTGGTTAGTTCCAAACACTCAGCGTGGTTTGGTTAGTTACAAACTCAGTTTGCTGTAAAGTATGGTTATTCACACTCCAGCTGGTGGTTTGGTTAGTTCAACACTCAACGTGGTGGGTTTGGTTTAGTTCAACACTCAGACTGGTGGGTTGGTTAGTTCAACACTCAGCTGGTGGTTGGTTAGTTCAACACTCAGGGCTTGGTGGGTTGGTTAGTTCAACATAGGCTGGTTTGGTTAGTTCAACACTTCAGCTGGGTTGGTTAGTTCAAGCACTCAGCTGTGGGTTGGTTAGTTCAACACCAGCTGTGGGTTGGTTAGTTCAACATCAGCTGGGGTTAGTTTCAAACTCGTGGTGGTTGGTTAGTTCAACAACTCAGCTGGGTTTGGTTAGTCAACACTCAGCTGGTGGTTTGGTTAGTTCAACACCTCAGCTGGTGGTTTGGTTAGTTCAACACTCATGCTGGCTGGGTTTGGTTAGTTCAACACTCAGCGGTGGTGGTTAGCTTTCAACCTACTCGCTGGTGGTTGGTTAGTTCAACACTCAGGCTGCTGGTTAGGTTAGTTCAACACTCAGCTGGGTGGTAGGTGTTAACCAGCTGGTGTTGGTTCAACACTCAGCTGGTGGGTTGGTTAGTTCAACACTCAGCTGGTGGGTTGGTTAGTTCAACACGTCAGTCTGGTGGGTTGTGTTAGGTTTCAACCACTCAGCTGGTTTGGTTAGTTCAAACACTCAGCTGGGTGGTTAGTTTCAAACACTCAGCTGGTGGTTGGTAGTTAACACTAGCTGGTGGGTTGGTTTAGTCAACACTCAGCTGGTGGGTTGGTTATTTCAACCACTCAGCTGACGTGGTTTGGTTAGTTCAACACTCAGCTGGTGGTTTTGGTTAGTTCAACACTCAGCTTGGTGGTTTGGTTAGTTCAACACTCAGCTGCGTGGGTTGGTTAGTTCAACACTACAGTCTGTGGTTGGTTAGTTCAACAACTCAGCTGGTTGGGTTGGGTTAGTCAACACTCAGCTGGTGGTTTGGTTAGTTCAAAAGAGAGAGCGAGAGACCGTAAAGGAAAGGAGAGATGGAACAAGAGGGAGGGGGGAAGGGTGAAAATAGTTGGGGTCCTGGGCAGCTTTGATTAGTTTAACAGGAAGTGATGTCATTGCCTGACTGATAACATCGTTATTCAATCTGCTGTTTGTCTGATGGACTCAAATACCTTTCCTCCTGAGGGGGAGAGAGGGGTGAGAGGGGGAGAGAGGAGTGGGCGAAGGAGAGAGTGAGAGGAGGGCCAAGGAGAGGAGGAGGAAGAGGGAGGGAGAGGAGGGCGACAGAGGGAGAGAGGAGAGAGAGGGAGACTTGGGGGATCAGACCGCAATCATCTCCTCTCCCTCAGATCTCCCACAGATCCAGGTTCCACCTCCACAGCAGATGTGTGGCTGGACTGACTGCCTGGCCCTGGCTGGTGGTGAGCAGGGTTTAGGGGTCAGGCTTTGTCTTGTCTTTGACACACATAGACCAGGCAACCAAGCACACGGTCTATTTACAGCACTGTTACCCATACAGTACAGTACCCATCACATCACATGCATATCTTATGTGGGTGGCTGGCTAGTGTGTCCTCTCTGTCTCCAGTCCCTGGTAGGTGTCTCTCTGTCTCCAGTCCTGTTTGTAATGTTGTCCTCTCTGTCTCCAGTTCCTGTGTAGTGTGTCCTCTCTGTCTCCAGTCCTGTGTAGTGTGCTTCCTCTCTGTCCTCCAGTCCTGATGTAGTGGTCCTCTCTGTCTCCAAGTCCTGTGTAATATTAGTCCTTTTCTCTGTTCATACTGCAGACCTGTTTCTGTTGAGTTTTGAAATAATGTCTTTCGTCTCGTCCCCCCTGCGACCTTTGTCTTAGCTGTAAGTGTGTCTTTGTCCACAATCTCTGGTGCCTCCAATCGCTCCTGTGTAGTGTCCTCTCTGTGCTTTCACAGTCCTAGTGTCATATTGTGCCTCTCTGTACTCCAGTCGCTGTCTTTCTAGCCATATGTTCCTCTCTGTCGTACCTCTCTCCTGTGTAGAGGCTGTAGGCCTGCTGGGGCTCCCCTCCCATGATGACCCAGGTTAACTCTGACTGAGAGACGTAGAGGACAGGACAAAACCCAGGTTAACTCTGACTGAGAGACGTAGGGGACAGGACCAGGTTAACTCTGACTGAGAGAAGTAGGGGACAGGACCAGGTTAACTCTGACTGAGAGACGTAGAGGACAGGACCAGGTAGGTAGAGGACAGGACAGGACCAGGTTAACCCAGGTTGTCACGGTGATATGTCAGAGAACTACAGATACATACAGGTAAAGTGCTTCAGATTATCCAGTGATGGTTACAGAAGTAATGCAGTGTGTGTGTGTGTGTGTGTGTGTGTGTGTGTGTGTGTGTGTGTGTGTGTTGGGTCTTCCTTGTGGCGTCTGTTGCATTTCTTCAGATCAAACAGCCAGACAAGGTCTCCTCACAGACCTGGGTACGACTTCAAATAGTAGATTTGTTTTCCTTCAAATACTTTGCTCATTCAGCCTTCCTTCAGCTTCAGATGAACAGGGTTTATGATCCGCGAAACATGCAAAGTTGAATGCAAAGTTTTTTTGACCATAACTCCTATCAGGGCAATATGATTGAGGAAACCACTGGAGTGAAATAATTACCATAGCAACCCCAGTGCTACGGTAACAAACAGCAGTGTTCTGATTGTATTATTATGATGTATTTATCCTGACATCACTTCCTCCTCAGTGCAGCTAAAACAATAGATAGACCCTGCTACTGATGAGCCAGGATATAAAACAGGACTCAGGAGGCTGTAGGATGAACTGAGAGGGGAAGGGAGGGAGATGACGGAGAACACAGAACAGAGAGGCAGGGGGAGAACACAGAACAGAGAGGCAGGGGGAGAACACAGAACAGAGAGGCAGGGGGAGAACACAGAACAGAGAGGCAGAGGGAGAATGCAGAAGAGAGAGAGAGAAAGGAATGGACAGAAATAGGAAGAGAGAGATAGAGGCCAGTGTCTGAAGTGGTTGCTTACTGATGGACTTCCTCCCAGTGATCAAAGCCTAATAATTTCCTCTCTGCTGCTCTGGTCTGTCAGATATTCTATACAGACACTGGTCTGTCAGATATTCTATACAGAGACACTCTGGTCTGTCAGATATTCTATACAGATGGTCTGTCAGATATTCTATACAGACACTGGTCTGTCAGATATTCTATACAGAGACACTCTGGTCTTCAGATATTCTATACAGAGACACTCTGGTCTGTCAGATATTCTATACAGAGACACTCTGGTCTGTCAGATATTCTATACAGAGACACTCTGGTCTGTCAGATATTCTATACAGAGACACTCTGGTCTGTCAGATATTCTATACAGAGACACTCTGGTCTGTCAGATATTCTATACAGAGACACCTCTGGTCTGTCAGATATTCTATACAGAGACACTCTGGTCTGTCAGATATTCTATACAGAGACACCTCTGGTTCTGTCAGATATTCTATACAGAGACACTCTGGTCTGTCAGATATTCTATACAGAGACACTCTGGTCTGTCAGATATTCTATACAGAGACACTCTGGTCTGTCAGATATTCTATACAGAGACACTCTGGTCTGTCAGATATTCTATACAGAGACACTCTGGTCTGTCAGATATTCTATACAGAGACACTCTGGTCTGTCAGATATTCTATACAGACGACACT
>NW_019943931.1:73454-74704 GCF_002910315.2 Salvelinus sp. IW2-2015
CTGGTCTGTCAGATATTCTATACAGAGACACTCTGGTCTGTCAGATATTCTATACAGAGACACTCTGGTCTGTCAGATATTCTATACAGAGACACAATCCCAGGTGCAACACTGAAGGGAAGACAATAAAAATAGAACAATTTATCATGAAGAAAAAACAAAGAGATGTTCAAAGACTCATGCCCAGCTTGCTGAGACATACAGAAAAGGTGTTGCTATCTGAATAGTGTTTTGGGGGGATTTTTAAGTATGAATTACTTCAAGACGAGAGGTCAAACTATCAATAATTTAGACTAATCGTGCTAATGATACTTATATAATAATAATCATTTTATTTACAAAGAGCTTCACATTATTTTCTCTTAAAACGCTATATAGTAAACAGGTCACCTAATAATACAAATGAGGGAAGAGGGATTCAGAATATGCAAATAGAATGAGTCACTAATGAGATGACATCACAATAGACAGTGGGGAGAATAGCTGGCCCAGTGGAGAGAGAGAACAGAGGGCTAGAGATGAGCCAAGGCTCTCAGACACGACCCTGGCACTCCAAAACAGACATTGTTTTATCAACACAAAACAGAAACAGCAAACTGAGACCCGTGACTGAGGCTGGAACAATCAGCCTTTCTGCTTGGAGTGGACTGCTGTCTCTAGTGCCCTGTCTCTAGTTCTAGTTCTCTCTCTCTCTCTCTCTCTCTCTCTCTCTCTCTCTCGGGTGGTGAAGAGAGCTGAGAGGGGTTATAGCCTGTTAGAATAGTAATCACAGACGTCACATGACAAGGATAGGAGAAACATGCATACATGGAGCGCCCACCTGCATCGATCCAATAATCTAACATGAAGGGTTTACTCATGGAAATCATCCACAGTCAGACTAAATCAAGGTGCATAGAGTTGAAATAGGAACTACTCAAAAAACACTGTCACTTAAACTGATTTACCTCTCGGGAAGGAGGAGGGAGAAAATATTTTAAAGTACTGGAACAAGACCTGTCTCGGCTGTGGTCTGTCACTTCCTTTGTATTGGAACAAGGTCTGTCTCAGCTGTGGTCTGTCACTTCCTTAGTATTGGAACAAGGTCTGTCTCAGCTGTGGTCTGACACTTCCTTAGTATTGGAACAAGACCTGTCTCGGCTGTGGTCTGACACTTCCTTTGTATTGGAACAAGAGCTGTCTCAGCTGTGGTCTGACACTTCCTTAGTATTGGAACAAGACCTGTCTCAGCTGTGGTCTGACACTTCCTT
>NW_019943931.1:77893-86458 GCF_002910315.2 Salvelinus sp. IW2-2015
GCTGTGGTCTGTCACTTCCTTAGTATTGGAACAAGGTCTGTCTCAGCTGTAGTCTGTCATTTCCTTAGTATTGGAACAAGGTCTGTCGGCTGTGGTCTGTCACTTCCTTAGTATTGGAACAAGGTCTGTCTCGGCTGTGGTCTGTCACTTCCTTAGTATTGGAACAAGACCTGTCTCAGCTGTGGTCTGTCACTTCCTTAGTATTGGAACAAGACCTGTCTCGGCTGTGGTCTGACACTTCCTTAGTATTGGAACAAGACCTGGTTCTCGGCTGTGGTCTGACACTTCCTTAGTATTGGAACAAGGCCTGTCTCGGCTGTGGTCTGACACTTCCTTAGTATTGGAACAAGGCCTGTCTCGGCTGTGGTCTGACAGGGATTGCGTCCCAAACAGAATCCTATTCCATAGTACACTACTACCCTATAGACCCTGGTCAAAAGTAGTGCACTATAAAGGGAATAGGGTGCCAGCCCTGGTCAAAAGTAGTGCACTAAGGGAATAGGGTGGCATTTGGTAATCTGTGGAATATTTAACTCTGTCCACTCCCCCTGAGAATWATTTTTTTATTTAACTAGGCAAGTCAGTTAAGAACAAATTCTTATTTACAATGACAGCCTACTCCGGCCAAGCCCAGACGATGCTGGGCCAATTGTGCGCCGCCCTATGGGACTACCAATTGCAGCCGGATGTGATGCAGCCCGGATTCGAACCAGGTACTATAGTGCGCCTCTTGCACTGAGATGCAGTGCCTTAGACCACCGCGTCCCTCAGGAGCCCTCGGCCCGGCGATGTGGTAGAAAGGGTGTGTCAGATCAGACTACATGACCCCTGATAACCTCTAGAGGGATATATGCTGCAGTAATGAACACATTCTGACATAACAGGTATTTCATATACTTTATATTTGTTCCTAAACTGTCTGTCTACAAAACGTACTGTTCATCCCCATCTGTGCACTCTGCTGAGTTACCAAAGACTTGATAAGAAACGGTCTATAATATAATATAACATATTATTTCATTAAGTTTTAAATCTTGACGCAAGCTCATCTAGAAAACTAGAAAGATGGAATCAACATAATCTGGTCTGTGAGTGTCCTAATTATAGGGTGTGAGTGTACTAATTATAGGGTGTGAGTGTCCTAATTATAGGGTGTGAGTGTTTCCGGCTGGTCAGTGTGTGTGTGTGTGTGTGTGTGTGTGTGTGTGTGTGTGTGTGTGTGTGTTGGTCAAAGCCAAAACGGCCCCCCGAGAGATTAGAACTGCCAAGGCCTTCTGGGGGATTACTGCTGGGACCACCTGCTCCACTCTAAGGCGGCCGGAAACACACGCCCTCATGTCTGCTCTGACCATCTCTCTCCCCTGGGGGATCAGTTCTACATAGTTACAAATACACACTCCGTTTATAATATGCATTTAAACCCACAGTCACTCATAAAGTAGGCCTATAGTCTCAGTCGGTATTAGCTCGCCTGTGGAGGGGAAAAACAACCTGTGGTTACCTTGGTTACCCCGTTGGCTCACAGCAAAAACTTCACCTTTTCCAAATGCAATTTTCTCATTGTCTGCTTACAATTACAGTACAAAACTACATTTATGGTAGCCTAGTGGTTAAGAGCGTGTGTGAAATGTGAAATTTCGGAAACTCTCCAACAGAAACTAACTTTTCAGCAGAGATCCCGACGACGCACTGAGCGTAAATATATATATTGATTGCAATTGTTCCCGAATGAGTGAGCGTTCATGTGCAAAGGATTAGCATTTCAATTGTTATAATTATCAACTCTGTAGTGACTTCTCATCTGACCCCCACTCCCCTTTTGTCCAACAAGCCGCCATGCCGGTTTAGCCCACTAGGGCACATTCCCCTATCATTTCTTGTAACCATATTTACTTTGTTTGTTTGTTTATGCATTTCTGTGAATTACTTAGTTAGTAAATAAATGATTTAAGACAATTGATGTATGGATGACTCATAGTGAAGACTGGGTTCGTGCAGATAACCAACAATTTACGACGTTTGGAATGAGACTAACGTGAGGTAAAGTAAATTAAAATTATAACTTTGTAATCTGAATATTTTCCTTGGTGCCCCGACTTCCTAGTTAATTACAGTTACATGATTAATCAGTTTAATCGCGTAATACTAATTACAGAGAATCTTTGATAAAAAACTAAAGGTCTTCAGTTAATGATAGTAAAGACACAACAGTACTGTATAATGATATTTCCTACTGACTGATCGTGGTTTTTCAGATCCCCTAACAGTACATTTTGCAGGTCCATCTAAACCCTGATATTATGACATAACAACCATTCCTGGACTCCAAAAGCGAGCCACCGATGGACAGTACCAGAAACGATGTCCTATTGATTGTTTCCTCATGGCAGAGTCTGCACAGGGCTGAATGTTCAATATCTCATATGTTGAGCATTCTTTTGGTAGCAAGTATTTTATATAATACTTAAAACGGATTGATGTGTATTGGGGTGAGTCTTGTCCTTGAGGCAGAGACTGTGGCAGAACAGTCAAAATTGGCTTATTGTAAAAATGTATTAAAACAAAATTGTGCTTTTTGGTCCAAATTTAAGGTTAGGGTTTAGACATTAGAGTTAGCAGCATGGTTAAGGTTAAGGTTAGGGTTAGACATTAGAGTTAGCAGCATGGTTAAGGTTAAGGTTAGGTTAGACATTGAGTTAGCAGCATGGTTAAGGTTAAGGTAGGGTTAGCACTTAGAGTTAGCAGCATGGTTTAAGGTTAAGGTTAGGGTTAGACATTAGGTTAGCAGCATGGTTAAGGTTAAGGTTAGGGTTAGACATTAGAGTTAGCAGCATGGTTAAGGTTAAGGTTAGGGTTAGACATTAGAGTTAGCAGCATGGTTAGGTTAAGGTTAGGTTAGACATTAGATTTAGCAGCATGGTTAAGGTTAAGGTTAGGGTTGACATTAGAGTTAGCAGCATGGTTAAGGTTAAGGTTAGGGTTAGACATTAGAGTTAGCAGCATGTTTAAGGTTAGGTTAGGGTTAGACATTAGAGTTAGCAGCATGGTTAAGGTTAAGGTTAGGGTTAGACATTAGAGTTAGCAGCATGGTTAAGGTTAAGGTTAGGGTTAGACATTAGAGTTAGCAGCATGGTTAAGGTTAAGGTTAGGTTAGGGTTAAGGTTAGGGTTAAGGTTAGATTTATTTTGTGACCATTGCAGAGCTGCCCCCAGAACAAGATTCATGACGAAGAATGCTAACCTTCGCCTCTTAAGGGGAAAGTAATCTAAAAGTAACTGAAAGTAATCCGATTATGTTACTGAGTTTAGGTAATCCAAAAGTTGAATAAGACGCTAGACTGATGAATAAGACGCTAGACTGATGAATAAGACGCTAGACTGATGAATAAGACGCTAGACTGATGAATAGCTAGACGATGAATAAGACGCTAGACCGATGAATAGACGCTAGACGTGATAATAAGCGCGCTAAGACTGATGATAAGACGCTACGACGATGAATAGACCTAGACCTTGATAACCTGACCGATGATAAATAATAAGACGCTAGACTGATGAATAAGACTAGACTGATGAATAGAGCTAGAATGAGATAGACGCTAGATGCCGTGAATAAGACGCTGACGTGATAAACGCTAGACTGAGATAAGACGCTAGACTGATGATAAGCACGCATGAAACGCTAGACCGATGAATAAGACGCAGGTAGACCGGATGAATAAGACGCTAGACCGATGAATAACGTAGACTGATGAATAAGACGCTAGACTGATGAATAAAGCTAGACGTGAATTATAACGCTAGACGTGAATAAGACCTGATGAAAAGGCTAGACTGATGAATAAGACGCTAGACCGATGAATAAGACGCTAGACCGATGAATAAGACCTATTGACTGAGATGAATAAGACGCTAGACTGATGAATAAGACGCTTAGACCGATGAATAAGACGCTGTAGACGATGAATAAGACGCTAGACGATGAATATGACTGCTAGAACTGATGGAATAAAGATGTGTATCAGTACTAATTCATTCAACTGTTTTATTTGAATGATACAGTAGCTGTGTAAATTAACCATATGGCTGGGTTGAGAGGATTTGAAGTGGGGAAGCTGCTGGTGTTCATGTGCAGCAATGTGATCATCCTCAACCCTTTACCACACACACACACACACACACACACACACACACACACACACACACACACACAACACACACACACCACAACACACACACACAACACACACCACACACACACACACACACAACACACACACAAGAGAGAGAGAATACCAATATACTGTAAATGCATACAGATATTACTGTAAATGCAAACAGCTATTCAACAACATATACACAAGTGTGCACACACAGACAAACGTAATACCCGAGACCTCCAGCTCTCCTCGCCCCAGTAATGATGTCCAGTATCCTGTGTGCCCTAAGCTCCTCCCCTGCTGGGCTCAGACAGACAGACAGTAATGAGCCAAGCACAGAGAGCCTTCAGGGTGCGTCCACACACACAAAGACCGGAGCGCGCACACACACGCACGCACGCGGTCAGCCTTGACCAGCCAAGGGGAGGGATGTTGAGACTTCAGCCATTATAGAATTTGTTGACACAATATTTCAACTAGATAGAGATTTATACAACATCACAACTACTACTTTAAATCCTTCATGTGTCTTATTGACAATAACACATACCATGATATTAGCCTTCTTATCTTGTACCATGAGGTGGTGTACTCTCTCCCTGACAAAAACACAAGTGGATATGATTTTCGGCATGCTTAGTTAGGCTAGGTATTGGAAATAACCATAATCTCCGGACGTCTGGGAATATTGGCTTACTTTGCCATTCCATTACTCATAATTCCGATGTGCGCACCGATTCTGTAAACGCTCCGCGTCAGAGTGGTATTTTACAAAGTGAGCGTTCGACTTTTCAAACAGAATGACGATTTTTTTTAACTCTTAAAAACGTTTAAATAGGCAATAAACACAATTGACAATCTATTCACACTCCTCAACTCAGCTGCCTACAATAGCTGTCATTTGGAATAGATARGCTAGATGGTTTAACAGTAGGAATAGTCAACTACAGATGATTATATAGCCCCTGACTGAGGCATCTAAACTGTGCAAATACAAACGCAAATATTCGGCCAAATACTTCAGGCGTCATTCTTATTGGCCGGGAGGGCGAAAATCAACAGGTGAATTCACAAGGTTCTAAACGCCATTGGTTGCTCCGTAAAGGTAGCCTATAGCCACTGGCCGTAAAACTCATCCAACATTTATTACTGTAGCAGACAGCATATTCCTGTGACGCAGCGCATAACGATACAGAGATGGGCTAGGCTAAAAGTTGCAATCTATACTGTTAAAAACTACAGTTGACTTACTCCGACGTGTTCGCCTTTGCTTGGATACGCAGCCACTTTCCCGATTCCTTTCACAGGCATTCTGCTCTGGAGAAGTTGTGAAACACTGTAGCTTTATGTTATCCGTAAAAACAAGTGTTTTATGGCTTGTTATGGCTTGTAAGAACTGGTATCTCTTAAAATATACCCTAGTCTTTAAAATRAAACGGCCTGTGACAGTGATCCTAGAAATTCATCTAGCTCGCTGCAGTTCCTCCGACGTCAGACTCCGTGTTCCTTTAAAATTATTAAAGCGATTTCCGTGGGAGCCGAAACATTCTCGCCAATTGAGGAGCGACTTTCAACTCAGCCAGACTACTTTATGAATACAGAGACGAAACGGGGGGGGGGGGTCTACTAATGCTACCCGTTTCTATATCAACTTCAATGGGCATCTACAAACGGATAGAATAACTGAGATATGTATTAGTCCATTTTCTGTAATCGTCTTCCGATACAGAAAATGTTTATATATATTTTGTACGGATACTATTTTCCTCCACCCCTCTCTGGCAGTGTGGATTCTTCCGGAATGGATTCATCGATTTTAAAATGTTCTCTAAAGTTCAGTACAATTGTATCAAATCAATTCACTGGGGGCCTTGAAAGCCTAGTGTGATACACAGATTGCAGAGTTTCTATAAATAGACGTTTTAGCACAAAGTATAGTGCCTCGGTGCACACAGCGAGTGACATATCTCCAGTAGCTTCGGTGTTATAACGACACATCCAGAATTAAAACAGAGGAAACTTAAATCCTGTGAGGGAGACTGTGAGGGAGCCTGTAGTCTTGTATCGAACTGTCCTCCCCCCCCCCCCAGAATGGATTCACTGAATCTCCGGTACAATTACAATATCTCTGATACCATTACAATATCTCTGATACAAGGGTTCCACAACTGACGACCCACGGGAACAGGGAGGAGTCAAGCGCAAGTGTTAGTTCAGGAACGTTTTTTTGTTTGCGGTATCCCAGTCAAAATCAATCAATCACATTTATTTATAAAGCCCTTTTTTTTTACATCAGCCAATGTCACAAAGAGCTATACAGAAACCCAGCTTAAAACCCCAAACAGCAAGCAATGCAGATGTAGAAGTCCTATACAATTAGCATATCTCCTATACAATTTGAATATCTCCTATAYAATTAGCATATCWCCTATACAATTTGAATATCTCCTATACAATTACCATATCTTCTATAGGATTCATGCACCTTGGTAGGACTGCAAGGCTGCGACAATACTTTTAAACAGACGAGTAAGTCGGCATTGGATTCAATAACTGTTATTTATCTCCATAAGGGTGTCAAGGTGCTTTGCAACTGTATGTGCGTGTGAATGTATGTGTGTGTGTGTGTGTGTGTGTGTGTGTGTGTGTGTGTGTGTGTGTGTGTGTGTGTGTGTGTGTGTGTCCATGTGCATTTCTACATGTACAGTACCAGTCAAATGATTGAACACACCTACTTATTCCAGTTTTTTTTTAAATATTTTCGACATTGTAGAATAATAGTGAAGACATCAAAACTATGAAATGACACATATGGAATCATGTAGTAACCAAAAAGGTGTTAAATCAAAATATATTTTATATTTGAGATCCAGAAAAGAGCTGTTAAATTCTACAACCACCTAAAAGGAAGCAATTCCCAAACCTTCCATATCAAAGCCTTCACCTACAGAGAGATGAACCTGGAGAAGAGTCCTCTAAGCAAGCTGGTCCTGGGGCTCTGTTCACAAACACAAACACACCCCACAGAGCCCCAGGACAGCAACACAATTAGACCCAACCAAATCATGAGAAAACAACAAGATAATTGCTTGACACATTAGAAATAATTAACAAAAAAATWGAGCAAACTTGAATGCTATTTGGCCCTAAACAGAGAGTACACAGCGGCAGAATACCTGACCACTGTGACTGACCCAAAGAATTTTGAATACAAATTCAATTTTGATAAACTCCCATATCCATTGGGTGAAATACCACAGTGTGCCATCACAGCAGAAAGATTTGTGACCTGTTGCCACAAGAAAAGGGCAACCAACAAACACCATTGTGAAAACAACCCATATTTATGTTTATTTATTTTCCCTTTTGTACTTTACCTATTTGCACATCGTTACAACACTTTATCTAGCCATAATATAACATTTCAAAAGTCTCTAATCGTTTGGAACTTTTGTGAGTGTAATGTTTATTKTTCATTTTTGATTGTTTGTTTATTTAACTTTTATTTATTATCTATTTCACTTGCTTTGGCAATGTTAACATATGTTTACCATGCCAATATAGCCCCTTGAATTGAATTGAATTGAGAGGGAGAGACAGAGAGAGAGAGAGAGGGGGGGACAGGGTCGAAGAGAGGAAGAGAGAGAGGGGGAGAGAGGGAGAGAGAGAGGGGAAGATAAAGAGAGAGAGAGGGAAAGGGAGAGGGAGAGAGAGGTTTGAAGAGAGCTATAGGTAATTGAAGGGGGCAGACAGAGTGATGCTTGTCTAACCCTGGGATCTACTGTACAGTAGGTGTAGGTGTGTGGGTGACTGTCTGTGAGACCTAAAGTGTTAAACAAACCCTGGCAACCAACCCTCCCCCCCTCCCAACCAAATCCTGCAGGTAGAAATCCCTACAGACTTGCTGCTTCCCTGTCCCAGAAAACATATACCCCCCGAATAGCTMCAGTCAAAGTATCTGACAGTAGAAATGGATGACAACGTTTAACTATAGGAGCACAGGTTGCCTGCCCCAGATAATAGCGTCAGCAAAACATATACATGATTTAAAGTAAAGGAGCCTAAACACAGCCACGCATACCAAAGTCCAAGCATGCGTCACATGTTTTACCAGGCACAGTGTAATCCCAGTGCAGGCAGGGCCAGGCAGGCGTTGTGGCTGAGGCTGGGACTGAAGGCCAGGAAGTTCATAGAGACAGCAGGGAAGTTTCTCCCGTATTGGAAGATGGTTAGTGTTATTCGGAATCCTTGGGACGTCCCTGCTCAAGATGAATGCACTAACTGTCAGTGGCTCTGGATTAGAGCGTGTGCTAAATGACTAAAATGTCAACATAGTAACCCTAATCTTAACCCTAACCCTAACCCTAACCCTAACCTTAACCCTAACCCTAACCTTAACCCTAACC
>NW_019943931.1:91261-95632 GCF_002910315.2 Salvelinus sp. IW2-2015
AACCTTAACCTTAACCTTAGCCTAACCTAACCCTAACCCTACCCTAGCCCTAGCCTTAGCCCTAACCCTAACCTTAACCCTAACCTTAACCCTAACCCTACCTTAACCTACCCTAACCCTAACTCTAACTCTAACCTTACCCTAACCTTAACCTTAACTTAACCTTAACCTAGCCCTAGCCCTAACCTAACCTAACCTAACCCTAACCTACCCAACTTAACCCTAACCTAACCCTAAACCACCCTACCTAACCTAACTTAACCTAACCTTAACCCTAACCTACCCAACCGTTTAAAATGTAAACTGAAATGAGCCCTAACCGTTAAAATGTAAACTGAAATAGGCAACGTCAGAGCCAACCCCGCGACCTCAATTTCAGGAACATTTTTAACATTTTTATTCTTATAAACGAGAATTGGAGTCCCACCACGTGTTTTTAAGGCGTTTTAGGATCACCGTTAATAGGGAGCTCTGTATGGGTCGTGTGTCATTGTAATCGACGCAAGTTACCAGAACGTACCCTCGTAGTTTAAGGTTAAGTTAGGTAGGTAGGGTTAAGGTTAGTTAAGTTAGGCGTAAGTAGGGTCTAAGTTAGTTAGGTGTTTAGGTGAGTAGGCCAGGCTGTATGAGATCCAACGCAGTAACACGCTTCTCATGTAAGAGGTGCACCGAGGCAGAGAAGTTAAGAAACCTTTCTTTAAAGTGTCACGCATTCTAACCTTTCTTCAGTTCCCGCTGAGAGTCTTAACCTCTTCATTAGCTTGCCTAAGGTATTGACCTAGGTACTCTGTTACTAAGTAACACGTTAAAGGCCTTAGCTAAGGCGTAGGCTAGCAGGTGAGCTTGGAGGGTTAAGCAAGGTTAGTTAAGTTAGGTTAAGTTAGGCTAGGTTAAGTAGGGTTAGCAGGGTGATGTTAAGGTCGTGCATAAACAAGAGCACGGCCGTGGGTAGGCTGCGTTAAGGGTGGATATGTTGGTGAAGGCTTATATTAATCACCTATAGGGCTCGTAAGGCGGGGAAGTTGAGATTGGATGCTTTAGCTGCCTAATACACAGAGTAAGGTTGCAGACGTGGTTAAGATAGTTAGGGTTAAGTAGTTATTTAGTTAGGGTAAAGATTGTAGTCGGCGTTTACACCTATAGTGTTGACATTGATTTAGTCGATGAGCTGCTACCGACGCTCAATCCAGATGCCATGACTGGAGCATGCTTTAGTTAGACCATTCATCCCAGTTGGAGCATGACGTGGCGCCAAGATGTCCGAAAACACTAACCAGTCGTTCCATATGAGCGCGTGATACACCAGCGAGAAACCGCGTGCTCGCGCGCGTGTCTCTGATAACTTCGCTGCCTTCGCGTGATGATCCTGCCAATGGCCACTATGCGGCTGAGCCACAACGCCTCCGCCCTCCTGCACTGGGAATTACTCACTGAGCCCTGGTAAAACCAAGACTCGGGTGATGGTGCTTGATGAACGACCCACATGGCTGGATGCTTGGATCTTTATGTGACTTGAAAACACAGTCTGCGGCGGGGTGTCTGGGCCTTTGTTTATGCTTCAACTACTTAACCAGTACTTAAGAATTCTAGTGTATAGGGTCTTTTGCTACGCTATTATCTGGACAGGGCAACCGTGCGTTGAATTGCCTTATGAGCTTTGAAAAACAACCCGTAGGGCCCCGTTTAGGCGCGGGTGTCTCCACTTCCTTAGTCAATGATGACTGTTATGCACTGGGATGCCTACCAAGTCATACCACGAGGCTCCGGTGATTGGATGTTCCTGGATCAACTATGGAGACTTGGCATACCACCAGGCTGCTACTCGCTAAATTCATAGCAATCCCTAAAGTCCTAGTGTAGGAGCATCTCTTCACCTACCTACCTACGCCATGTACAAATGACGTCGAACTAACCTGTGCCAACCCGCACATTTATCTTGGGAGTACCGATACCCCCCTTGTATATAGCCGTCGTTATTTGTGTGAGGTAGAATGATAATCTTTATTGTGTTACTTTATATTTTATTTTTACTTTAGGTATTTAAGTATGAAAATTTTTGCCTAAGCTCTATTTCCCTTTGTAAACAGTGCGGGATTGCTTCTGGTAAGGGCTGTAAGAAGCAGTGGTTACGGCTGATTAAGACCGTTTAAATCGTGCATGTGACAAGATAAAATTATTTATATTTGCTGAAGTTGGTTAGTGCAATATTGCAATAATATAAGCCGTGTATTTACTGTTCAATCACTGAGCACAATTGCAGGTCGTACTCTAGCTTCATAGAAGAAATACTGATTAAACCCTAATGCAGGATTAGAGGATGTCCTGCCCGTTTGTGCTCTCTACTGATTATTGTTTGAGGGTTTCCTATACCATTAGGCTAACTTTACCATAAGATACCCTAGACACGTCATATATTACACAACTCCAAGCATAACACTCATTCATCTCCGACCACAACGCTATTACAGCACTAATTCAGAATTCACCACGTCAACTTATAAAACCATCAAAAGATTCGAATACAAAAATCATTTGATACTTGTTCCATGTCTTGGCTGAGCAGTTATAGACAAGCAGTACAACTAGTCAACTCATCTATTCCGGGGCTGGGGGGTGATGGTGCTATACACAGGGCCGGGGCTGGGGGGTGATGGTGCTAAACACAGGGCCGGGGCTGGGGGTCACTAGGGCTGGGGGTGGCCAGTGGGGCTGAGCTGGGGAACCAGTGGGTGTGTGTGGTGTGCTGTTGGCGGTCATGGTGCTGTTCGTGGTGGTGTGTGCAAGTGTGTGTTTGTGTGTGAGAGAGAGAGAGTCAGTCTACTTGAACAGAGCAAAACTCAATCATGAGGCAATATTAAGAAACGCTGTAGATGGAAGGAAGGTAGTTTGGAAACCTACCAAAAAACAATTAGGCAACAACAAATCCAATCCCTTTTAGACAACTTCCTGGATAAAACGTTCCACTGTAATAGTGAAGGTGTACACTTGGCAGTAGAAAATCTTAATAGTATATTTGACCTCTCAGCTTCCCAATCAAATCAAAAAATCTCAAATAGAAAACCGAAGAAAATGAACAACAATGAGAAATGGTTTGATGAAGAATGCAAAAATCTAAGAAAGAAATTGAGAAACCTGTCCAACCAAAAACAGAGACCCGGAAAACCTGAGTCTACGCCTTCACTATGGTGAATCACTAATACACTATACAGAAATACACTACGGAAAAAGAAGGAACAGCACGTCAGAAATCAGCTCAATGTAATTGAAGAATCCATAGACTCTAACCACTTCTGGGAAAATTGGAAAACACTAAACAAACAACAACACGAAGAATTATCTATCCAAAGTCGAGATGTATGGGTTAACCACTTCTCCAATCTTTTTGGCCCTATAACAAAGAACAAACAGCAAAAACATATACATGATCAATTACACATCTTAGAATCAACTATTAAAGACTACCAGAACCCACTGGATTCTCCAATTACCTTGAATGAACTACAGGACAAAATAAAAACCCTCCAACCCAAAAAGGCCTGTGGAGTTGATGGTATCCTTAATGAAATGATCAAATATACAGACAACAAATTCCAATTGGCTATACTAAAACTCTTTAACATCATCCTTAGCTCTGGCACCTTCCCCAATATTTGGAACCAACGACTGATCACCCCAATCCACAAAAGTGGAGACAAATTTGACCCCAATAACTATCRTGGGATATGCGTCAACAGCAACCGTGGGGAAATCCTCTGCATTATCATTAACAGCAGACTCGTACATTTCCTCAGTGAAAACAATGTACCAAATTATCGTACGACAGACCACGTATTCACCCTGCACACCCTAATTGACAAACAAACCAAAACAAAAGCAAAGTCTTCTCATGCTTTGTTGATTTCAAAACAGCCTTCGACTCAATTTGGCATGAAGGTCTGCTATACAAATTGATGGAAAGTGGTGTTGGGGGAAAAACATACAACATTATAAAATCCATGTATACAAACAACAAGTGTGCGGTTAAAATAGGCAAAAAACATACACATTTCTTCCCACAGGGCCGTGGGGTGAGACAGAGATGCAGCTTAAGCCCCACCCTCTTCAACATATATATCAACGAATTGGCGAGGGCACTAGAAAAGTCTACTAGAATCTGAAGTCAAATGTCTACTGTTTACTGATRATCTGGTGCTTCTGTCACCAACCAAGGATGGTCTACAGCAGCACCTAGATCTTCTGCACAGATTCTGTCAGACCCRGGCCCTGACAGTAAATCTCAGTAATACCAAAATAATGGTGTTTCGAAAAAGGTCCAGTCGCCAGGACCACAAATACAAATTCCATCTAGACACCGTTGCCCTAGAGCACACA
>NW_019943932.1:0-3487 GCF_002910315.2 Salvelinus sp. IW2-2015
GAGAGAGAGAGAGAGAGAGAGAGCGAGAGAGAGAGCGAGAGAGAGAGAGAGAGAGAGAAAGAGAAGGTATAGAGGGAGTAGCGGCAGCATTAGGCAGTCATCACCCAGTCGTATGGTCTAGTCTGGCAGAGCTTTCTTACCTGGGTGTGCTTCTCTTTACAGCGCTATCCTTCCACCCTCTCAGATCAACCCTTCGACACACCGCAATCTGAAGAGACCGCTGTTATCCCACAGCTCCACAGGCGACAGCCTCGTCTAGGTATATGCAGCAAGAGGCTGTACGGTAGCCTTGGCAACAGAGCTAGAACGAGGAAGAGGGATGGAGAGAGAGAGAGAGAGAGTAGGGAGGGGGAGGAGGGAGGAATCATAACAAATCACTGAGCAGTGAGCACCCCCATTGTCCCCTCTTCTCCTTCCAAGCTTTAGGCAGTGCCACCCACCTCTCTCTCTATCTCTCTCTATCTCTCTCTTTTCCCTCTCTCTCTATTGCTCATCATCTCTTTCTTCCTCCCTCTAGTCAGCCTCTACTACATCATCACCCATTGCTTCCCTTTATGTCAGGGATGGGCAACTGGTGACCCRCCTGATCAATCCCCCAACCCCACAACAAAAAAAAAAACATAAAGATTGATTTACTTTATTGTTATAGTGTCATGCATCTTCAGGATGTATTTGCTGTAGCAAAATAAAATACAAATATTTATATATGCACCGTACAGTATATATAAACAGACGTTCATACGGCAGTGAAAAACTATTAAGACAACAAAACAAATAATTATTCAAACAAGACCCAGATGGCAAATATAAAGATCCAGTCAAATACAAAGATCCAAAAACTGGATGCCTCTTACCCTTCAGGGATTTGATGCAAAAATACTAGCCAAATTTATAGGTATTGTTCATCCTGATCAGACAGGTATTTTTTTTACATGGATGATACATTGGAGATAATATACGACAACTACTAGAAAAAATAAAACATCTTGAAATATCTAAGAAGCCAGGCCTGGTATTTATAGCGGATTTTGCAAAGGCCTTTGATAAAGTAAGACTGGATTTTATTTATAAATGCGTGGATTTTTTCAATTTTGGTGATTCTCTTATAAAATGGGTCAAAGTAATGTATAGCAACCACATGTGTAAAATAGTAAATAGCAGCTACTTCTCAGTTTTGAATTGTCAAGAGGAGTTAAACAAGGGTGTTCGCTGTTACCATATCTATTCGTTATGGCCATCGAAGTGCTAGCTATTAAAATCAGATCAAATAACATTAGAGGACTAGAAATCCAAAGCTTAAAAACAAAGGTGTCCATGTATGCCAATGACTCAAGTTTTATATTAAGTCCGCAAGCTAGATCCCTGCAATGTCTAATTGAAGATCTAGATAACTTTTCTGTACTCTCTGGACTAAAACCTAATTATGATAAGTGTACAATATTACGTTTTGGATATTTAAAAAATACTTTTACATTACCCTGCAGTTTACCTATAAAATGGGCTGATGGTGAAGTATACATACTTGGTATTCATATCACAAAATATATAAATGAACTCTCCACAATGAATTTCAATAGAAAACTTGTAAACATGGAGAGGTAAATACCTGTCTATTTATGGAAAAATTGCCCTGATTAACTCCTTAGTCATATTTCAGTTTACTCACTTACTTATGGCACTGCCTACTCCTGATGATTCATTTTTCAAATCATGTGAGCAAAATATAATTTGCTTTATCTGGGATGCTAAACCAGACAAGATAAAGCATGCCTATCTATATAATGAATATGAATGAGAGATTATTACATATAAAAGCACTAAACCTCTCTCTAAAAGCTTCACTTACCCAAAAGTTTTACTTGAACCTTAAATGGTTCTCAAGTAGATTACTAAAAATAGCTCATAAATTGTTTAAAAAGGGCCTTTTTGCCTTTGTGCAGATTGACATGTCTCATTTTCAATTCATTGAAAATGTACTTTTTTTCTAAGTATCTGGCTTTTAAAACAAGTGTTGCAGAGCTGGCTACAATTTCACCCCCCTGAAAAGTTAGAACAAATATTACAACAAATATTATGGCTGAACTCAAATGTGCTGGTTGATAAAATACCTGTATTTATGGGAAAGGGTATTTTGTTATTAAATTATATTGTAAATTGGAATGGTAGAGTTATGTCTTTCATGGAGTTATCAGAATTGTATGGGAAGGTCTGCTCAATCCAAAATTATAACATATTGATTACAGCATTACCCCAAAAATGGAGGAGGCAGGTGGCAGCGGGAGAAGGTAGGGAACTGGTCTGTCTGCCCAATATAAAGGATCTAAATGGAGGAGGCAGGTGGCAGCGGGAGGAGGTAGGGAACTGGTCTGTCTGCGAGAGAGGAGGGTTGTAAAGGATCTTAAATGGAGGAGGGAGGTGGCCATCAGCGGGAGGAGGTCGGGAACTGGTCTGTCTGCCCCAATATAAAGGATCTAAATGAGAGGAGGCAAGGTGGCAGCGGAGAGGAGGTATGGGAACTGGTCTGTTGCCTGCAACACATATAAAGGATCTAAATGGAGGAGGCAGGTGGCAAGTGGGAGAAGGTAGAGGAACGCGTCTAGTCCTCGCACAATATAAGGACTCTAAATGAGGAGGCACAGGCTGGCAGCCGGGAGGAAGGTAGGGAACCTGGTCTGATCTGCAACATATAAAGGATCACTAAATGAGGAGGCAAGGTGCAGCGGGAGGAGGTCGGAGAACATGGTCTGTCTGCCTATAAGGATCTAAATGGAGGAGGCACGGTGGCAGCCGGGAGGGAGGTAGGGAACTGGTCTGTCGCCACATATAAAAGGATCTAAATGGAGGAGGCAGGTGGCAGCGGGAGGAACTGGTAGGGAACTGGTCCGTCTGCACAATATAAGGAATCTAACATGGAGGAGGCAGGTGGCAGCCGGGAGGAGGTAGGGAACTGGTACTGTCTGCCCAATATAAAAGGATCTAAATGGAGGAGGCAGGTGGGCAGCCGGGGACAGGAGTAGGGAACTGGTCTGTCTGCACAATAATAAAGGATCTAAATGGAGGAGGCCAAGGTGGCAGATTTCGGGAGAGGTAGGAGAAACTGGTCTGTCTGCACAGCAATATAAAGGATGCTAAATGGAGGAGAGACAGGTGCAGTGGTCAGAAGGTAGGGAACTGGTCTGTCTGCACAATATAAAGGATCTAAATGAGGGAAGGCTACGGTGGCAGCCCGGGAGCAGGTAGGGAACTGGTCTGTCTGCGGACAATATAAAGGCCATCTAAATGGAGAGGCATGGTGGCGCAGCCCGGGAGGAGGTAGGTGGAGGCTTGTCTGTCTGCTCCTCTATTATTATAAAGGATACTAACATTGGAGGAGGCAGGTGGGGCTTTCAGGCGCTGGGAGTGAGGTAGGAGAACTGTCTGATCTGCACAATATAAAGGAATCTAAATGGCAGGAGGGCAGGTGGCAGCCAGGGAGAGGTAGGGCAAC
>NW_019943932.1:3512-10366 GCF_002910315.2 Salvelinus sp. IW2-2015
TGGTCTGTCTGCACAATATAAAGGATCTAAATGGAGGAGGCAGGTGGCAGCGGGAGGAGGTAGGGAACTGGTCTGTCTGCACAATATAAAGGATCAAAACATGCGGAGGAATGATGTACCGAATCCATAGTACAGGGTGTATGAGTTGATATATAAAATTACGCAAGATTCAAGATTTTGTGCTTTTCAGCTAAAATTATTATATAGAATTCTTGCCACCAACAAAATATTGAATATTTGGGGCATACAATCATCGCAGCTCTGCAGATTTTGTTGTGAGAATACAGAATCAGTAGACCATTTGGTTTTGTTATTGCCCTCAGGTGGCCTGTTTCTGGTTGAGGGGGAGCTCTTGGGGAGCTGTGCGATGGATCTTCTTTGAGGAATGGGCTAACATTCACCCAACTTATTGTGGGAAGCTGGTGAAAGGCTACCTGAAACGTTTGACCCAAGTTAAACAATTTAAAGGCAATGCTACCAAATACTAATTGAGTGTATGTAAACTTCTGACCCACTGGGAATGTGTTGAAAGAAATAAAAGCTGAAATAAATAATTCTCTCAACTTTTATTCTGACATTTCACATTCTAAAAATAAAGTGGTGATCCTGACTGACCTAAAACAGGGAATTTTTACTAGGATTAAATGTCAGGAATTTTGAAAAACTGAGTTTAAATGTATTTGGCTAAGGTGTATGTAAACTTCCGACTTCAACTGTATGTGCATTAGCCATGGTCTTTACAGATGTTCAGTGTACTACCAACAGACCCCAACGCTCTACGTGCAGAATCGGATCAATATTTTATACCCTCTTCAAAGGTCATACATTCATCAAAAAGGAAACCAAGGTCATACATTCATCAAAAAGGAAACCAAGGTCATACATTCATCATAAAGGAAACCAAGGTCATACATTCATCATAAAGGAATCAAAGGTATTAGTATGAACTAGTGTACTTTAGGGGCATTGCTTCTAAAAGAGAAGTCATGATGAATACTTCTTACTGTACCCGTTTGTCTGAAGTGCATTTTCTTGGTTTTTATCTTGGTTAATCATTCATCTCCATTTGGTACACCAGAGATTGACAGTGTTCAGCATACATCGCAAATCAAACTCACTCTCTGAAAGGAGGAGAATATCATCTGCGTACAATAGTATCCCCAAAATCGTGCAATCTCATTTAACTCCTAGGTTAGCATGCTTGATTTGCTGTGCCAAGTAATTTACAAAAACAGAAAACAAAGTTGGGGAAAGCACATCTCCTTGTTTGACTCCAAACGGAGTGGGAAACCATCCAGTCTCCAAATCATTTACTGGTCCACAGGAGACTGGAGCTCCATATAGGAAACCATCCAGTCTCCAACTCATCTACTGGTCCACTTTAGACTGGAGCTCCATATAGGAAACCATCCAGTCTCCAACTCATTTACTGGTCCACTTTAGACTGGAGCTCTATATACAGTAGGAAACCATCCAGTCTCCTCATTACTGTCCACAGGAGACTGGAGCTCTATATAGGAAACCATCCAGCCTCCACTCTTTACCTGGTCCAGCTTTAGACTGGAGCTCTATATAGGAAACCATCCAGTCTCCAACTCATCTACTGGTCCACATGAGATTGGAGCTTTATATAGGAAACCATCCAGCTCCACTCATCTACTGTCACAGGAGACTGAAGCTCTATATAGGAAACCATCCACTCTCCAACTCATCTACTGGTCCACAGGAGACTGGAGCTCTTATAGGAAACCATCAAGTCTCCAACTTATTTACTGGCCACGGAGACTGGAGCTCTATATAGGAAACCATCAAGTCTCCAACTTATTTACTGGTCCACTGGAGACTGGAGCTCTATATAGGAAACCATCCAGTCTCCAACTCATCTACTGTCCACAGGAGACTGGAGCTCTATATAGGAAACCATCCAGCCTCCAACTCATTTACTGGTCCACTTTAGACTGGAGCTCTATATAGGAAACCATCCAGTCTCCAACTCATCTACTGTCCAACATAGATTGGAGCTTTATATAGGAAACCATCCAGCCTCCAAACTCATCTACTGGTCCACAGGAGACTGAAGCTCTATATAGGAAACCATCCAGTCTCCAACTCATCTACTGGTCCACAGGAGACTGGAGCTCTATATAGGAAACCATCAAGTCTCCAACTTATTTACTGGTCCACTGGAGACTGGAGCTCTATATAGGAAACCATCCAGTCTCCAACTCATCTACTGGTCCACAGGAGACTGGAGCTCTATACAGAGCATTTAACATCCATTTACCATGCACGCCGACATTTCTAAGTTTGAAAACAAGAAAATCCCTATTTACCCAATCAAAGGACTTTTGGAAATCAATAAAACGTACACAGAGCTGCCAACTCACACGCATTGGCCGAGATCAGACACCCTCTTCTCATGCTCACATGCCACACCTCATATATGAACGCATTGAAAAGTACTGCATTTATTTGTCTAATCAGTCCATTGTATAGTCAGTGTGTTAATGTTTCAGCTGTGCTCCAAATCGTTTTGAAATCGTAGCATCTGCGCCTGCAATTTAACATCACGAGCGGAACCTCTGTCATTGGCCTGTCTTTTCCACAGCACTGTGAATCCCGGAACATTAAAGCATATGATTGGTCTAGTTATGTAAGGGATCAAGGGGATTGGATGTACGTTTTAAAGAAACACCCCTCAAGATTAGCAGAGTGGCGCTGAATGGAGAGAGTTGATAAAACTGTAAAAAATGCAGCATGGTAGCGCTGTTTTATGTACAATGTTGTCAACAAAATTAGGTTGCTGTTACTCCCACCCGTATTGCAGAATGCAGCCTTTTGACATCATGTACTAAAGTTGCTTTTATCCACACTTGCATTAGTCCTCTCATTTGGTGATTGGAATTTAAAGGCTCTGCATGGTCAATCTGATGTCTGCAGTGGCCGTAAAGCATTTACCGAGATGCGGCCTCTGCAGAAGTCAGAGCATTCATACTTCTTGCAATTTGCGGAACAGAGCTGTTGTGAAGGAAGTTCTCAAGGAAGTGAGTTTGTGTTTATAAAGGACCTTCCGCCCCCACCTACTGTCATCCAATCATGTCAATGCGGAGCTATACGGAGCTACAGTGGCTTGCGAAAGTATTCACCCCCTTGGAATTTTTCCTATTTTGTTGCCTTACAACCTGGAATTAAAATAGATTTTTTGGGGGGTTTGTATCATTTGATTTACACAAAATGTCTACCACTTTGAAGATGCAAAATATTTTTTCTTGTGAAAAAACAAGAAAAAAAAAATATGAAAACTTGAGCATGCATAACTATTCACACCCCACCAAAGTTAATACTTTGTAGATCCACCTTTTGCAGCAATTACAGCTGCAAGCCTCTTGTTGTATGGCTCCATAAGCTTGGCACATCTAGCCACTGGGATTTTTGCCCATTCTTAAAGGCAAAACTGCTCCAGCTCCTTCCAGTTGGATGGCTTCCGCTGGTGTACAGCAATCTTTAAGTCATACCACAGATTCTCAATTGGATTGAGGTCTGGCCTTTGACTAGGCCATTCCAAGACATTTAAATGTTTCCCCTTAAACCAATTGAGTGTTACTTTAGCAGTATGCTTAGGGTCATTGTCCTGCTGAAAGGTGAACCTCCGTCCCAGTCTCAAATCTCTGGAAGACTGAAACAGGTTTCCCTCAAGAATTTCCCTGTATTTAGCACCATCCATCATTCCTTCAATTCTGACTAGTTTCCCATTCCCTGCCGATTAGAAACATCCCCACAGCATGATGCTGCCTTCACCATGCTTCACTGTGGGGATGGTGTCCTCGGGGTGATGAGAGGTGTTGGGTTTGCGCCAGACATAGCGTTTTCCTTGATGGTCAAAAAGCTCAATTTTTGTCTCATTTGACCAGAGTACCTTCTTCCATATGTTTGGGGAGTCTCCCACATGCCTTTTGGCGAACACCAAACGTGTTTGCTTATTTATTTCTTTAAGCAATGGCTTTTTTTCTGGCCACTCTTCCGTAAAGCCCAGCTCTGTGGAGTGCATGGCTTAAAGTGGTTCTATGGACAGATACTCCAATCTCCGCTGTGGAGCTTTGCAGCTCCTTCAGGTTTATCTTTGGTCTCTTTGTTGCCTCTCTGATTAATGCCCACCTTGCCTGGTCTGTGAATATTGGTGGGCGGCCCTCTCTTGGCAGGTTTGATGTGGTGCCATATTCTTTCCATTTTTTAATAATGGATTTAATGGTGCTCCGCGGGACGTTCAAAGTTTCTGATATATTTTCATAACCCAACCCTGATCTGTACTTCTCCACAACTTTGTCCCTAACCTGCTTGGAGAGCTCATTGGTCTTCATGGTGCCGGTTACTTGGTGGTGCCCCTTGCTTAGCGGTGTTGCAGACTCTGGGGCCTTTCAGAACAGGTGTATATATACTGAGATCGTGTGACAGAACATGGTACACTTAGTTTGCACACAGGTGGACTTTCTTTAACTAATGATGTGACTTCTGAAGCTAATTGGTTGCACCAGATCTTATTTAGGGGCTTCATAGCGAAGGGGGTGAATACATATGCACACACAACTTTTCCCTTTTTCCCCCTTTTTTTTGTTGAAACAAGTAATTTTTTTCATTTCACTTCACCAATTTGGACTATTTTGTGTATGTCCATTACATGAAGTTCAAATAAAAATCTATTTAAATTTCAGGTTGTAATGCAACAAAATAGAAAAAACGCCAAGGGGGATGAATACTTTTGCAAGGCACTGTATTTACTTAATAATCTGATCAGTGGAACAATTAATATTCTTAACATTGGGCTAAAATATTGCGTATCTACTGTGCTTTCCAGCAAGAACACTACTGTTATTCCTCACACTTATTTTACTATTCCACTTCTTCCCAGTTTTGCCAGTGTAATCACATATTTGAAATCTGATATGACTACTTGTGTCTTTGAAAATGAATTATATGAGGGTAGGTATTTTTGCAGCCAGTCATGGACAGTTTTGAATAAGTCATACAAATAAGAGCTGGATATTGAATGCTCCAGGCCTCAAATATAATGTTTTGCTATTTTAGTGTTTGCCCACATGCTAGGCAGAGATGGTAGGGGGACTCACAACTCATAAACGCATCATATTCTGTCTATGTAGAGCAAGATGATGGCAAGGATCTTCAACTAGTAGGCATTAACCAGAGAATTTTCCTAACTATTTTTGGACCAGGTTTACTGATTTCATTCCAAAATTGCTGTGGGTTGTTACTTTGCAGTTGTTCGGAATGCAGTGCTTGGCCCCTTCTGATCTCCTCTTATAGAACCTAGGCTTGTTTTCACAGATATGTTGACATTGATTAAACTCTTCTCTTAAACCTCTTCTCATTAACTTATTTTCTGCAACTCTCATTACAGACCACAAATTACTTATCTTTATTCCAATACAGTTTACCAATTTGCTGCGGTCTCTCAGGCTTGGATGATACTGATTTAACAGGTAAACACTTTTCCATTGCCTCATGTAGTACATTTCAGAACCGGCCATAATGCTGATCAATATTATATTGTGCTTTCTGGCAGGCTTCCAGGTTCTCAATAAGGTCCATGAGAACAGTACAGGACATATCAGATGAAAGAAAATGGTCAGGTAGGTTTCTAAGACTTCTTTTGGTCTGATTTGGACTTGACATAGATGAGCCTACCTCCTTAGATGTTTTTATTTTATTTAACCAGGCAAGTCGGTTAAGAACAAATTCTTATTTTAGAAAGACGGCCTACCCCGGACAAACCCTGACGACACTGGGCCAATTGTGCACCGCCCTATGGGACTCTCGATCACAGCCGGTTGTGATACAACCTGGGAATGAACCAGGGTCTAGTAGTGATGCCTCTAGCACTGAGATGCAGAGCCTTAGACTGCTGCGCCACTCAGGAGCCCAAAAGTGTGAGATGAGCCTACCTCCTTAGATGAATATACCTCCTTAGATGAGTATACCTCCTTAGATGAATATACCTCCTTAGATGAGCATACCTCCTTAGATGAGCATACCTCCTTAGATGACCAGAGGAAACTACCTAATGGCAGGACAGGAGGAGAAGAGGGAGAGAGAGAGAGAGAGAGGAGAGAGAGAGAGAGAGAGAGAGAGAGAGAGAGAGAGAGAGAGAGAGAGAGAGAGAGAGAGAGAGAGAGAGAGAGAGAGAACGAGAGAGAGAGAGATGAGTGGAGAGAGAGAAGAGGAGAGAGATCCGAGTGAGAGGAGAGTAGAGAGAGTGAAGAGAGAGAGAGGATCGAGTGAGAGAGAGAGAGATCGAGTGAGAGAGAGTGAGAGGCGAGTCGATGAAAGATGCGGGTGAGAGAGAGGATGAGGGAAGTACGAGTGAAGAAGGGCTTCGAGTGAGAGAGAGGATGATTTCTGTTCTTTCTTTTCTTTTCTTTCTTTTCGCACGTCTCGAAATGAGAGAGGTTACTATCGCCATGAAGTTGAGGAGATATTGCGAGTGAAGAGATAATTGTCAGCTGATGATAGCTAAGGATAATTGATGTGACCGTGCATCTAAGTAGATATTTTGATGCTCTGAAGGCGAGTTCATTCCGGAGTGAGAGAATATTGATGAGAGGAAGAGAGGAGAATCAATAAGAGAGAGAATATTTGTGAATAAATGTGGATGATGAGCTTTTGTCGTACCGGATGAGCTTGAGAGCAGAGAGAGCGAGAAAGAGCGCAGAGAGGAGAGAGATGAAGACATGATCCGAGAGAGAGAGAGAGAGAGAGGAGATCGATGCAGAGATTATCTGCAGTGAGCAGAATATCTGAGTGAGAGAGAGAGAGAGGTAGGAGTGTCAGGATTCCCACTC
>NW_019943932.1:11495-16940 GCF_002910315.2 Salvelinus sp. IW2-2015
AGGAGGGATCTACATCTAAGGAGGTATGTTCATCTAGAGGTGATTCATCTAAGTGAGGTAGACTCATCTAGGAGGTATGCAGGGATTCATCTAAGGAGTATTAGCTCATCTAAGGAAGTTATGCTCATCTAATGGAGGTAGACTCATCTAAGGAGGTATATACTCATTCTAAGGAGGTATGTGTCATCTAAGGAGGATTATCTATAAGGAGGGTATGCTCATTCTAAGGAGTAAAGGTATGGCTCATCTAAGACTAGGAGGTAGACTCATCTAAGGAGGTAGACTCATCTAAGGAGGTATGTTCAATATAAAGGAAGCCTATGCGCTAATCTAAGAGATATGCTCTCTAAGGAGGGTAGATTCATCTAAGGAGGTATGCTCATCTAGGAGGTAGCTCATCTAAGGAGGTAGACTCATCTAAGGAGGTATGTTCATCTAGGAGGTATGCTCATCTAAGGAGATATGCTCATCTAAGGAGGATAGGTAGGATCTACTAAGAGTAGCTCATCTAAGGAGTATGCTCATCTAAGGACGGTAGATCATCTAAGACAGGTATATTTCATCTAAGGAGGTATGCATCATCTAAGGGAGGTATGCTCATCTAGGAGGTATGCTCATCTAAGGAGGTATGCTCATCTAAAGGAGCTAGATGCTCATCTAAGAGGTATATACATCATAAAATTCATTTCTAAAGGAGGTATTGTTCATCTAAGGGGTAGACTCATCTAGAGGTATGTCATCTAAGGAGTATCTCATCTAAGGAGGTATGCTCATCTCAAGGAGGTATGTTCATCTAAGGATATGCGCTCATCTAAGGAGGTAGGCTCATCTAAGGAGGGTAGACTCATCTAAGGAGTATGTTCATCGTAGGAGAGGTAGATCATCTAAGGAGGTTATGTACTCATCCTAAGGAGGATCCATAGCTCATCTAAGGAGGTATGCTCATCTAAGGAGGTCATGTCATCTAAGGAGGATATGCTCATCTAAGGAGGTATGCTCATCTAGGAAAAGGGCTATAATGTCATCTCTAAGAGAGGTAAGCTTCTCTAAAGGAGGATAGATCAATTCTAACAGAGGTACTGTCCTACATCATAAGGAGAATAGATTCCATCCCTTAAGGAGGGATACCACTCCATACATACATCTAAGCGAGGCTATCGCCTCATCTAAAGGGAGGTATGATCATTAAGGAAGCGTATGACTCATCTAAGGAAATATGCAGACTCATCTAAGAACGGTCTGATCTCAGTACTACCAAGGAGCCAGGCTCATTATTCAATCTCCAGCATGGTATACCAGCTCTCTGAACTGAACAGTAGAAACACAGTCAATAACCCATCAACACAAATCCACATGCTCCCCCTCTCTCTCTCTGTCTCTGTGTATGTCCCCCCTCATATAAACACCAAAACAGCTCAATAAAAATACAGTATCACACATGCTCTCTCTCTCAGCAGGCTAATGCTGTCTTGTGACGCACACATGCATTTTTCCCTAGAGGTCATTGGCGGGCAGGGTAGACACACTGCAGATCAATGACACTGTGTAAGGCCTGATACCAAACAGCCTTGAGTTGACAGGACCCCTGGTCACCATGTCCAATTCTTACATCACTATTGCCATGATAGAGATGTTATCATGTCCACTGCATTCCTTTCCTTTCCAATTTAATTGAACCTTTATTTAACTAGGCAAGTCGGTTACGAACAAATTCTTATTTACAATGACGGCCTATCCCGGCCCAACCAGGATGACACTGGGCCAATTGTGCACCGCCCTATGGGACTCCCAATCACTGCCAGTTGTGATACAGCCTGGAATTGAATCAGGGTCTGAAGTGACACCTCTAGCACTGAGATGCAGTGCCTTAGACCGCTGTGCCACTCAGGAGCCCACAAACATAGCTGGACATAGTTTAGAAATGGCAAACCTAGAATAATCAACCAGTGCACTGATTTCCAACCTAATCTGTATTTTTGGGGAGTACAGTGGGGGTTACATTAATGCAAACTCAAATGTGTGCAACAGTCTACTGTAATGTATGAAGATTCACCTGGTCTCCTAAACATAGGGGAGTGTTCCTCTGGTGGAAAAGTAGGACATCTAGTGGTGTACATCTGTCACTGCAGAACCATCATAGGGCTTACTGGAATACATCACACTTTCAGTATTGATAGGTTTTACATGTCCAGCTGATTATGCAGACCTTATTGGATCAGTGTTTACATATTCATCAACATGGTTCCTATCCTTCAGTAAAAATGTACACTACCGTTCAAAAGTTTGGGGTCACTTAGAAATGTCCTTGTTTTTGAAAGAAAAGCACATTTTTTGTCCATTAAAATAACATAAAATTGATCAGAAATACAGTGTAGACATTGTTAATGTTGAATATGACTATTGTAGCTGGAAAAAGCGGATTTTTTTATGGAATATCTACATAGGTGTACAGAGGCCCATTATCAGCAACCACGTTGTGTTAGCTAATCCAAGTTCATCAAACAAAGAACTTTCTTTTGAAACTCGTCAGTCTATTCTTGTTCTGAGAAATGAAGGCTATTCCATGCGAGAAATTGTTTCTCAAACTTGACACTCTAATGTACTTGTCCTCTTGCTCAGTTGTTAGAGCCAGTTTGTGCTGTTCTGTGAAGGGAGTAGTACACAGCGTTGTACCAGATCTTCAGTTTCTTGGCAATTTCTCGCATGGAATAGCCTTCATTTCTCAGAACAAGAATAGACTGACGAGTTTCAGAAGAAAGTTCTTTGTTTCTGGACATTTTGAGCCTGTAATCAAACCCACACATTCTGGTGCTTTAGACTCAACTAGTCTAAAGAAGGCCAGTTTTATAGCTTCTTTAGTTTTCAGCTGTGCTAACATAATTGCAAAAGGGTTTTCTAATGATCAAATAGCCTTTTAAAATGATAAACTTAGATTAGCTTACACAACGTACCATTGGAACACAGAAGTGATGGTGGCTGATAATCGGCCTCTGTACGCCTACGTAGCTGAAAAATCTGCCGTTTCCAGCTACAATAGTCATTTACAATATTAACAATGTCTACACTGTATTTCTGATCAATTCTATGTTATTTTAATGGACAGATCTTTCAAAACAAGGACATTTCTAAGTGACCCCAAACTTTTGAACGGTAGTGTACATGTAAGTAGGAACAAACAAATAACCTGAACAGTACATTGTGTCTTCCTGCAGCCCTATAGACAACCCTATAGTCTATTGCAGGAGTGGGAAATCATTTCGGCTTGAGGGCTACATCGGGCCACACAGATGTTTTTCAGAACCGCTTTGTTCGTCAAAAGCAATTTGCAGGCCAGAAAAAGTTATTTGAAAACTTACAGGTCCATTATAATTTCTACATACTTTTTATTTAGACATTCAAGAGTGGCCTGGAGTGTTTTYTAACACCCAAAAGAATCATGTTACTAAAACCTTCCCCGGACCGGATTGAATGGGCTCGTGGGCTGGATCCGGCACGTGGGCCTTATGTTGCCCACCCCTGGTCTATTGTTATCAGTATGCCATAATTTACTTTGACCTCTATCAAGTGTAAATGTTATTGTCAGCAGCCTTCCTGTCTATCAGTGTCACATGGCTTACAGGGATGCTAATCTATCAACCAGTGGATTTGCATTTTGCTGAAGTAAAGCATTCATCTCGCTACAATAGAGATCATATCACTTCCTCATTGGACTATCAGCATGTTGTTTAGAACTACGTACTGCAACTATAGTTCACGACTAGAGTCTATCTATGATACACTACAGCATGTGGATACCTGCTCGTCAAACATCTAATACCAAAATCATAGGCATTAATATGGAGTTGTCCCCCCGGCTGCGGGGACTTCCTCCCATTCATCCACAAGATCATTAGTGAGGTCGGGCATCGATGTTGGGCGATTAGGCCTGTCTCACAGTCAACGTTCCAATTCATCCCAAAGGTGTTCGATGGGGTTGAGGTCAGGGCTCTGTGCAGGCCAGTCAAGTTCTTCCACTTCTGCAGTGAAAGGTGGCATAACTAGAGTTGTGTTTGTCAGACCATAAAACATCCTGAAAATTAGTCATCTCACATAAACGTCTGTAGTGTGGCATGCACTGCTTCTTGCATTTCTGCACAAGTGATAATACATTATTCACAAGTGATAGGCTAATATTGTCATCAATCCGACTATTCTCAATGTAATGTTGTCTTTACATAGACTAAATAATGTATGTGTGAAATTTGTTTTGATTTAGAATGGACCATTATCATGCACCTGTCTTGGAATATGGGCATTGGGTAAAAAATAAGTGTCATCTATGCACTTAAATAGCGAGTGGAGGACACTTTTCCCATGTTTCATTTTCATCCCAGCCAGGTAGGCTATACTCCTGTTGTAAAGATAAGCATTGTGCTTAATATTAGGAAAGTTGAGAAATAAATATTGTAGGTCTAGCACATAGAAAGCTGATGGGATCCTCCTCTTTTTAATAGAGGCCATCAAAACTCTCAAAACTCTCTCAAGCAATTGCATAGCATATAGAAATGTTGTGCAACATTGGATTTGACTGCGATCACGATTTGTGACCACCAATGTGGAAGTAATATGGTCACCGTAACAGCCCTACCCCCTCCCCCTCCCCCTAACGTCTTAGACTCTAGAGGAATAAACACGAATAACACACTGTTACTGTCATGGTTGAGTGTGTGTGTGTGTGGTGTGTGGTGTGTGTGTGTGTGCTGTGTGTGTGTGTGTGTGTGTGTGTGTGTGTTGTGTGGTGTTGTGTGTATGTGTGTGTGTGTGTGTGTGTGTGTGTGTGTGTGTGTGGTGTGTGTGTGTGTGTGTTGTGTGTGTGGTGTGTGGGTGGTGTTGTTGTTGGTGTTTATCTCTGTTGTGTGTGTGCTGTATTTAGTGCATCATTGCGTGTGTGTGTGTGTGTGTGTGTGTGTGTGTGTGGGTGTGTGTGTGTGTGTGTGTGTGTGTGTGTGTGGTGTGGGTGTGTGTGTGTGTGTTGTGTGTGTGTGTGTGTGTGTGTGTGTGTGTGTGTGTGTGGGTGTGTTTATCTTAGTGCATGACTGTGTGTTGTGTTTATATTCTATGTGTTTATATGACTCTCTCTCTCTGTTCTGAGAGGAATGGAGTGGAGATATTTCATTCCCTATTGGCACCGCGCCTCAACCTTTAGGCCTCTTACAACTTGGGCCTTCTTACACAGTGACGTCCCCACCCCACCCTGGGCCTATTACACCAGTGACGTCTGATAACCCTCATTAACATCATATTGTTTGTAAAGAGATTACATGCACTATATTTCAGATAGTCTAAACTAAACAGGTGGATCTGAACTGTAAAATGGTTCTGGCAGTAAAGAACGTAAACAACACAGGTTATAATGGCAATTATGACATTTACAGAATTGTTACCTTAGAATTATAAAGTTTATTG
>NW_019943932.1:18094-27976 GCF_002910315.2 Salvelinus sp. IW2-2015
CGTTTTAACTTGGTGCTACAAGGTTCCTTCTTCAATCACGTTTTAACTTGGTGCTACAAGGTTCCTTCTTCAATCCAATCACACAATGCTGGGTTGTCAATAAAAATTAACTGTATGTAAAGTGATATACTTACTGAGTCATGAAAGAGGAAGACATCACAAAATATTTCTGAGATCTGGGACATGATAAAATACTCCTTATCTAAAAATTATAGATTTTGTAGATAGAACCTTATAGTCTCAAGTCCTTGATTATTCATATCATAGGTTCTGGTCCTCTTTTAAAATGATTTTGATTGTTTCCACCACTTTTTAAGAAGAATGCCCATGATGTCAGCTCTTGTAAAAACACATGAATACAGGTGCCTTAGAGCATGTTTAAGCCCCTTAGGAGAGGCATTGCTCTTTTGTCTTATTCTATATCAATACAAAAACCTCCAGGGAAGGGGTATTTCACAAAAATTACAAACTTAACACATTTTATTGATTACTATCAAGTAGTTCAGTGACTTTGGGTGTCAGAGACCAGACACACATATCAGTTTACTCATCCAGAGCTAAGTTTTCGCAATGTTGCTAGTTCTGCACAGGATGTAGTATAGCTGTCATTTTAGGGAACTATCGCTTTAACAAATGTGTGATGAACATTAATTCATGTATTTGAGGATGTGACTAGAACGAAGGAAGGGTATTCTCTTATTTAATCATTAAATGTCTGTGCTTTTCTATTGAAATTGAAATCATTTTAACATTCTGTGGCAGATAGGACCTTATGGCTGAACCCAGATTAACATTTCAGAGCCATACGGTTCTATCTGCGATTGCACCCCCTAAAAAGGGGGTTTGATACTCTGCACTTGAGGTACCTTTAACGTGAGGACCTTAATGGGTTATGAAAGAAGAATTCACTACAAACAGTTCAGTTCTGATGTGAAAACTTTGTCTCAGAACTAAGCTTTGCGAAGATAGAACCTTATAGTCCCAAGGTCTCGAATGTAAACAAACAAATGAGAGAGAGATAGAACGGAGAGAGAGTTGGAATGAGGAAAGAGACAGAAGGAAGAGAGAGAGAAAGAGCGAAGGAGAGAGAGGGAGAGAAAGAGCGAAGGAGAGAGAGGGAGAAAAAGAGCGAATGAGAGCGAGAGAGAGAGAGAGAGAGAGAGAGAGAGAGAGAGGAGAGAGAAGAGAAGAGAGAGAGAAGAGAGAGGGAGAGAGAGCAGAAGATGAGAGAAGAAGAGAGGAGAGGAAGCAGAGATGTGAGCAGCGAGAAGAGAAGGGGAGAAAGAGAGGGAGAGCAAACAGTATTCTAATTGGGGGTTGATAGCGAAAGAAATGTGACAATTTTCATACAGAAGTAATTATAAACTGTTTTATTTCCTCTAAATCTAAAACAAGGGCTTAAGTGAACTCTATCCTTAATGGTACGGTTGGAACAGGAGATTTCAAATGTAAACAGCATTTAAAAGGACTCACCCTTTAACTGAGAGTTTGGACAGCGAGTACAGACAGCACAGTCCAAACAGACGAGGACTCTGGTAATGTAGAGGGGGGGTTAATATCAAGACGAGGGTTCACTGGAGGGCACTAGCTGTCACGAGCATGTGTACAGGAGTGTCTGATTAAATATGGATCATTTCATTCAGTATGTACAGTAGCGTTCTGATGGAGATGACTGTCTGTAAATAACTGTATGAAGTGTACTGAGGTATGAGCGTGTGTGTTACAGTGTATCTCCTCGCAGTGTGGATGCCAGTCAACTGGGACTTGACCTCATAATTAAGGCACAAGCAGAAAAACAGTCCCCTGTGCCCTGCCTCCCCCTCCATCCTCCCCTCCTTGCTAAAGATGCTCGTCTACACACAGTAATGTAAGATTTCATCCCCCTCAAAAGACAACAGCTCTCTCTTTTCACATATTGAAAATAAAAAGGAGGGAACAAATAGAGGGCAAGTATGTGTGAGGGGCTTTCTCCTCTCCTCCTCTCCTCTCCTCCTCCTCGTCCTCTCCTCCCTCCCTTCCCCCCTCCCCTCCCCCTCCTCTCCTCTCCTCTCCTCCTCTCCTCCTCTCCCCTCCCCTCCTATCCTGCTTGCCAGATGTGGCAAACTCCTGGTTAAAGTAAAAGTAGATCTGGCAACCCGGCTACGCTGAACTCTGCATTAGCGTAAACAGCACTTTCTGCAGACAACACAGTGAGTGGTCCTGTCCATGATTTTATGGGATGATCATTCTGTGGAGTGTCCGGGAGTAAGACATCATTAAAAGATGCCCTGTAAGAAGAACTCACAAGCACAGTTGATATTCCAGAAAGTGAATAAGATACATTCCCAGTTAATGTGCCATAGTGGCTTAATCTGGTATTTTCTTCATGGGGATCCTTAGGGAATACAGCACATTCAGAAAGTATTCAGACCCCTTGATTTTTTTCACATTTTGTTACAGCCTTATTCTAAAACTTATTGAATTCATTTTTTWACCTCATCAATCTACACACAATACCCCATAATGACAAAGTGAAAACAGGTTTTTAGATTGTTTTGCAAATGTATTACAAATAAAAAACAGAAATACCTTATTTACATAAATATTCAGACCCTATGCCATGAGACTCAAAATTTTGCTCAGGTGCATCCTGTTTCCATTGATCATCCTTGAGATGTTTCTACAACTTAATTGGTGTCCACCTGTGGTAAATTCTATTGATTGGACATTTTTTGGAAAGGCACACACCTGTCTGTATAAGGTCCCACAGTTGACAGTGCAGGATTGTGTCGAGGCACAGACCTGGGGAAGGGTACCAAAACATGTCTGCTGCATTGAAGGTCCCCAAGAACACAGTGGTCCCAAACAATACAATGGACTCTTCATAGAGCTGGCCACCCGGTCAAACTGAGCAATCGGGGGAGAAGGGCCTTGGTCAGGAAGGTGACCAAGTACCCGATGGTCACTCTGACAGAGCTCCTGAGTTAATCTGTGTAGATGGGAGAACCTTCCAGAAGGACAACCATCTCTGTAGATCTCCACCAATCAGGCCTTTATGGTAGAGTTGACAGACGGAAGCCACTCCTCAATAAAATGCACATGACAGCCGCTTGGAGTTTGCCAAAAGGCACCTAACGGACACAATCAAGATTCTCTGGTCTGATGAAACCAAGATTAAACGCTTTGGCCTGAATGCCAAGCATCACGTCTGGAGGAAATCTGGCACCATCCCTACGGTGAAGCATGGTGGTGGCAGCATCATGCTGTGGGGATGTTTTTCAGCGGCAGGGACTGGGAGACTAGTCAGGATTGAGGGAAAGATCAACGGAGCAAAGTACAGAGAGATCTCTGATGAAAACTTCAGGACTTTAGACTGGGGCAAAGGTTCACCTTCCAACAGGACAACGACCTTAAGCACACAGCCAAGACAACTCAGGAGTGGCTTCGGGACAAGTATCTGAATGTCCATGAGTGGCCCAGCCGGAGCTCGTACTTGAACCTGATCGAACATCTCTGAAGAGACCTGTTAATAGCTGTGCAGCAACGCTCCCCATCCAACCTGATAGAGCTTGAGAGGATCTGCAGAGAAGAATGGGAGAAACTCCCTAAATACAGGTGTGCCAAGCATGTAGCATCACACCCAAGAAGAGTCTAGGCTGTAATCGCTGCCAAAGGTGCTTCAACAAAGTACTGAGTAAAGGGTCTAAATACTTATGTAAATTTGACATTTCAGTTATTTGTATTTATAAATGTGCAAAAAAATGTAAAACCTGTTTTTGTTTTGTCATTATGGGGTATTGTGTGTAGATTGATGGAAAAAAACATTTAATCAATTTAAGAATAAGGCTGTAACGTTGCAAAATTTGGAAAAAATCAAGGAGTCTGAATACTTTGGGAATACACTGTATCTAACATGAAACACTGACACAAGCATCGTATACATGTGTTTTCATACGGAGACTGTCGTACAGTCACTAGACTATAGGACAGAGGAAAGGCCCATTTGGATCAGAGCATTTAGAAAACATCTGTGAGGACAGTACCCCCCTTTAGGGGTGCCACCCGGCTTCCCACCTGGGCGAGCCTGACGGGCCAGCTGAGGCGTAGGAGCCTGACGGGCCAGCTGAGGCGTAGGAGCCTGGTGAGCCGGCTGAGGTATGACGTGGGATGGGAGCCTGCCGAGCCATCTGAGGCAAGAAAACCTCTCGAGCCAGCTAAGGCATGGAAGCCTGACGAGCCAGCTGAGGCACCTCCGGTTCCTTCGGCAGCAGCCCCCGACGTCACCAACAAAAACCAAAAAACTCCCTGATGCTTCCAATTGTGATGTCAGCATTCTGTGAGGACAGACATGGGAGAAGAGAAGCAAGTACAGTGAGTGAACATTTAATGAATAACGGACATGAAACAAAACCCGGACAGTGTCTGGACAAGGGAAACATAACAACAATAATGCTGACACAGGGATGAAACTGGAGCAGGCGTGACAACATCCTCGTATAGCTATTTTACATTTATTTTAATAACATTCCAGCGGAATCTTGGCGGGGAATAACGTTATAAATATCCTGTCTGCCTATCTGGTGTAAAGGTGTGATACAGACAGGCTCAACCTCTCTTGTCTACACTGAGTGTACAAAACATTAGAAACACCTTCCTAATATTGAGTTGCACCCCCTTTTGCCATCAGCCTCAGTTTGGTGTCGAAAGAGTTCCACAGGGATGCTGGCCCATGTTGACTCCAATGCTTCCCACAGTTGTCTCAAGTTGGCTGGATGTCCTTTGGGTAGTGGACCATTTTGATTCACACGGGAAACTGTTGAGCGTGAAAATCCCAGTAGCTTTGCAATACCATTCCCCTGTTCAAGGGCACTTAACTATTTTGTCTTGCCCATTCACCCTCTGAATGTCACACATACACAATCTATGTCTCAATTGTCTGAAGGCTTAAAAATCCTTCTTTAACCTGTCTCCTCCCCTTCATCTACACTGATTGAAGTGGATTTAATAAGTGACATCAATAAGGGATCATAGCTTTCACCTGGATTCACCTGGTCAGTCTATGTCTTGGAAAACATGCAACAACTCCCCCATAAGCAACATGCAACACCTCCCCTACAGGCAGAAATGCTTATGGGGGAGGTGTTGCAGTATATATTCAGAGCCATATCCCTGTAATGCTTAGAGAAGATCTTATGTCAAGTGTTATTGAAGTGTTGTGGTTGCAGGTTCACTTCTAAAGTGAACCTGCAAAACACATCTAAAGCCTTTTCTTTTGGGGTGTTGCCATAGGCCCACAAGTGCTAACAGTCAGGATCTAAATAATATGTGTGAAATGCTTGGTAGTGTATGGGATGCGAACAGAGAGGTCTACTTTCTTTGGGACCTGAAAATTGACTGGTTTTCATCAAACTGTCCGCTCAAGAGGAAGCTTCTCACTGTAACGAGTGCCTGTAATCTGGTTCAGGTTATTAATCAACCTACCAGGGTGTTTACAAACACTACAGGAACAACATCATCCACATGTATCGATCACATTTGTATTAATACTGTAGAACTTTGTTCAAAAACTGTATCTGTACCCATTGGATGCAGTGATCACAATATAGTGGCTATATCCAGGAAAGCCAAAGTTCCAACAACTGGTTCAAAAATAGTGTATAAGAGATCATACAAAAGATTTTGCTGTGACTCTTATGTGGATGATGTTAAAAATATTTGTTGGTCTGATGTGATTAATGAGGAGCATCCAGACGCTGCACTTGATGAATTATTGATAAACATGTGTAACGGATGTGAAATGGATGGCTAGTTAGCAGTGGTGCACGCTAATAGCGTTTCAATCAGTGACGTCACTCGCTTTGAGACCTTGAAGTAGTGGTTCCCCTTGCTCTGCAAGGGCCGCGGCTTTTGTGGAGCGATGGGTAACGATGCTTCGTGGGTGACTGTTGTTGATGTGTGCAGAGGGTCCCTGGTTCGCGCCCGGGTCGGGGCGAGGGGACGGACTAAAGTTATACTGTTACATTGATGCTGTTGACCCGGATCAGTGGTTGCTGCGGAAAAGGAGGAGGTCGAAAGGGGGGTGAGTGTAACGGATGTGAAATGGCTAGCTAGTTAGCGGTGGTGCGCGCTAATAGCGTTTCAATCGGTGACGTCACTCGCTTTGAGACCTTGAAGTAGTGGTTCCCCTTGCTCTGCAAGGGCCGCGGCTTTTGTGGAGCGATGGGTAACGATGCTTCGTTGGTGACTGTTGTTGATGTGTGCAGAGGGTCCCTGGTTCGCGCCCGGGGCGAGGGGACGGACTAAAGTTATACTGTTACATTGATGCTGTTGACCCGGATCAGTGGTTGCTGCGGAAAAGGAGGAGGTCGAAAGGGGGGTGAGTGTAACGGATGTGAAATGGCTAGCTAGTTAGCGGTGGTGCGCGCTAATAGCGTTTCAATCGGTTACGTCACTCGCTTTGAGACCTTGAAGTAGTGGTTCCCCTTGCTCTGCTTTCGTGGAGCGATGGGTAACGATGCTTCGTTGGTGACTGTTGTTGATGTGTGCAGAGGGTCCCTGGTTCGCGCCCGGGGTGAGGGGACGGACTAAAGTTATACTGTTACACATTCACCTGTTAAGAAACTGACTGTTAGAACTGTTAAGGCTCCATGGATTGATGAGGAATTGAAAAACGGTATGGTTGAAAGAGATGGGGCAAATGGAGTGGCTAATAAGTCTAGCTGCACATCTGACTGGCTAACTTACTGCAAATTGAGAAATGACTATACTCAACAAAAAGAAGAAGAAACTTTATTATGAAGCCAAGATCAGTGATATAAAGAGTGATGGAAAAAAAACTTTGGAGTACTTGCCCATAATGAAATTATGGGCAGAAAGACTAATTCAACTCCATCTTTCATTGAATCAGATGGCTTATTCATCACAAAACCATTTGATGTTGCCAATTATTTTAATGATTACTTCATTGGCAAAGTGGGCATTCTTAGGCAGGAAATGCCAACAACGAACAGTGAGTAATTATATTCATGCATAAAAAAACTAATAATGAAAGAAAAGCAGTGCAATTCTGAATTTTGTAGAGTTAGTGTGGGAGAGGTGGATTTTTTTTCTTATCGATCAATAAAGACAAACCTTCTGGCATTGACAACTTAGATGGAAAGCTACTGAGGATGGTAGCTGACTCTATAGCCACTCCTATCTGTCATATTTTTGTGTATTAGATCATACACAGAACGAGCTGGTGGCATTGTCATGCTGGAGGGTCATGCGCGACACACATTCGCTCTTCCGGCGCCGATAGAGATGGCAGCCTCGCTTCGCGTTCCTTGGAAAATATGCAGTATTTTGTTTTTTTACGTGTTATTTCTTACATCGGTACCCCGGGTAATCTTAGGTTTCATTACATACAGTCGGGAGGAACTACTGAATATACGATTAACGTCAACTCACCATCGTTCCTACCAGGAATATGACTTTCCCAGAACGGGTCCAGTGTTTTGCTTCCACACATACAATGGATCTGATCCCAGCCGGCGACCCTGGGACGCCGAAAAAGGGGAAAACGTGGCGGCCTCGTGTTCAGGCTTCGGAGACGGGCACATCGCGCTCCACTCCCTAGCATACTACTCGCCAATGTCCAGTCTCTTGACAATAAGGTTGATGAAATCTGAGCACGGGTAGCATTCCAGAGAGACATCAGGGATTGCAACGTGCTCTGCTTCACGGAAACATGGCTAACTCAAGGGACGCTAACGGAGTCGGTGCAGCCAGCTGGTTCTCCCATGCATCGCGCCGACAGAAACAAACATCTTTCCGGTAAGAAGAGGGGCGGGGGGGTATGCCTTATGATTAACGAGAAGTGGTGTGACCATCATAATACACACAAGAACTCAAGTCGTTCTGTTCACCGTATCTAGACTCCTCACAATCAAATGTCGACCGCATTATCTACCAAGGGAATTCTCGTCAATCATAATCACAGCCGTTTACATTCCCCCCAAGCAGACACATCGATGGCCCTGAACGAACTTTATCTGACTCTTTGTAACTGGAAACCACACACCCTGAGGCTGCATTCATCGTAGCTGGGGATTTTAACAAGGCTAATCTAAAAACAAACTCCCTAAATTCTATCAGCATATCGATTGTGCTACCAGGGCTGGAAAAACACTGGACCATTGCTACACTAATTTCCGCGACGCTTACAAGGCTCCCCGCCCCCCTTTCGGAAAAGCTGACCACGACTCCATTTTGTTGATTCCTGCCTACAACAGAAACTCAAACAACAAGCTCCCGCGCTACAGGTCTGTTCAACGCTGGTCCGACCAATCTGAATCCACGCTTCAAGACTGCTTCGATCACGCGGATTGGAATATGTTCCGCATCGCGTCCAACAACAATATTGACGAATATGCTGATTCGGTGAGCGAGTTCATTAGGAAGTGCATTGACGATGTCGTACCCACAGCAACGATAAAAACATTCCCAAACCAGAAACCGTGGATTGACGGCAGCATTCGCGTGAAACTGAAAGCGCGAACCACTGCTTTTAACCAGGGCAAGGTGACCGGAAGCATGACCGATATAAACAGTGTAGCTATTCTCTCCGCAAGGCAATCAAACAGGCTAAGTCTCAGTACAGAGACAAAATCGAGTCGAATTCAACAGCTCAGACACAAGAGGTATGTGGCAGGGTCTACAGTCAATCACGGATTACAAAAGAAAACCAGCCCCGTCGAGGACCAGGATGTCTTGCTCCCAGACAGGCTAAACAACTTTTTTGCCCGCTTGGAGGACAATACAGTGCCACTGACACGGCCCCCTACCAAAACCTGCGGGCTCTCCTTCACTGCAGCCGAGGTGAGTAAAACATTTAAACGTGTTACCCTCGCAAGGCTGCAGGCCCAGACGGCATTCCCAGCCGCGTCCTCAGAGCATGCGCAGACCAGCTGGCTGGTGTGTTTACGGACATATTCAATCAATCCCTATCCCAGTCTGCTGTCCACATGCTTCAAGAGGGCCACCATTGTTCCTGTCCCAAGAAAGCTAAGGTAACTGAGCTAAACGACTATCGCCCGTAGCACTCACTTCCGTCATCATGAAGTGCTTTGAGAGACTAGTCAAGGACCATATCACCTCCACCCTACCGGACACCCTAGACCCACTCCAATTTGCTTACCGACCCAATAGGTCCACAGACGACGCAATCGCAACCACACTGCACACTGCCCTAACCCATCTGGACAAGAGGAATACCCATGTGAGAATGCTGTTCATCGATTACAGCTCAGCATTTAACACCATAGTACCCTCCAAACTCGTCATCAAGCTCGAGACCCTGGGTCTCGACCCCGCCCTGTGCAACTGGGTCCTGGACTTCCTGACGGGCCGCCCCCAGGTGGTGAGGGTAGGTAACAACATCTCCACCCGCTGATCCTCAACACTGGGGCCCACAAGGGTGCGTTCTGAGCCCTCTCCTGTACTCCCTGTTCACCCACGACTGCGTGGCCATGCACGCCTCAACTCGATCATCAAGTTTGCGGATGACACTACAGTGGTAGGCTTGATCACCAACAACGACGAGACGGCCTACAGGGAGGAGGTGAGGGCCCTCGGAGTGTGGTGTCAGGAAAATAACCTCATACTCAACGTCAACAAAACAAAGGATGATTGTGGACTTCAGGAAACAGCAGAGGGAGCACCCCCTATCCACATCGACGGGTCAGTAGTGGAGAAGGTGGAAAGTTTTAAGTTCCTCGGTTACACATCACGGACAAACTGAATTGGTCCACCCACACAGACAGCGTTGTGAAGAAGGCGCAGCAGCGCCTCTTCAACCTCAGGAGGCTGAAGAAATTCGGCTTGTCACCAAAAGCACTCACAAACTTCTACAGATGCACAATG
>NW_019943932.1:31371-78380 GCF_002910315.2 Salvelinus sp. IW2-2015
CACAGAAAGAAGAGGATTAGGCTTGATCACCAACAACGACGAGACGGCCTACAGGGAGGAGGTGAGGGCCCTCGGAGTTGGGTGTCAGGAAAATAACCTCATACTCAACGTCAACAAAACAAAGGAGATGATTGTGAACTTCAGGAAACAGCAGAGGGAGCACCCCCTATCCACATCGACGGGTCAGTAGTGGAGAAGGTGGAAAGTTTTAGTTCCTCGGTGTACACATCACGGACAAACTGAATTGGTCCACCCACACAGACAGCGTTGTGAAGAAGGCGCAGCAGCGCCTCTTCAACCTCAGGAGGCTGAAGAAATTCGGCTTGTCACCAAAAGCACTCACAAACTTCTACAGATGCACATCGAGAGCATCCTGTCGGGCTGTATCACCGCCTGGTACGGCAACTGCTCCGCCCACAACCGTAAGGCTCTCCAGAGGGTAGTGAGGTCTGCAGAACGCATCACCAGGGGCAAACTACCTGCCTCCAGGACACCTACACCACCGATGTCACAGGAAGGCCATAAAGATCATCAAGGACAACAACCACCCAAGCCACTGCCTGTTCACCCCGCTATCATCCAGAAGGCGAGGTCAGTACAGGTGCATCAAAGCAGGGACCGAGAGACTGAAAACAGCTTCTATCTCAAGGCCATCAGACTGTTAAACAGCCACCACTAACATTTAGCGGCCGCTGCCAACATACTGACTCAACTCCAGCCCACTTTAAAAATGGGAATTGATGGAAATTATGTAAAATGTACCACTAGCCACTTTAAGCAATGCCACTTAATACAATGTTTACATACCCACATTCCCATCTCATATGTATATACTGTACTCTATATCATCTACTGCATCTTGCCATCTTTATGCAATACATGTACCATTAGCCACTTTAAACTATGCCACTTTATTGTTTACATACCCTACAGTACTCATCTCATATGTAATATACCGTACCTATATACTCTATACCATCTACTGCATCTGCCATGCCGTTCTGTACCACCACTCATCCATATATCTTTATGTACATATTCTTTATCCCTTCACACTTGTGTGTGTGTGTAAGGTAGTAGCGTGGAATTGTTAGGTTAGATTACTGTTGGTTATTACTGCATTGTCGGAACTAGAAGCACAAGCATTTCGCTACACTCGCATTAACATCTGCTAACCATGTGTATGTGACTAATAAAATTTGATGATTTGATGATGATGATGATTTGTCAGGATGAGCCTTCAGCAAGGGTACCCCCTTTGTTCAGGGACACATCATTCAATTTCTGTTAGTCACATGTCTGTGGATCTTGTTCAGTTTATGTCTCAGTTGTTGAATCTTGTTATGTTCATACAAATATTTACGCATGTTATGTTTGCTGAAAATTAACGCAGTTGACAGTGAGAGGACGTTTCTTTTTTTGCTGAGTTTAGTTCTGTCCTTGAGCTGTTCTTGTCTGTTGATGTTCTGTATTATATTGAATGTTTTGTGTGGACCCCTGCAAGAGTAGCTGCTGCTTTTGCAACAGCTAATGGGGGTCCTAATAAAATACCAAAAAAATACCAAAAGCAGGTGTTTTGTAATGTACATTATATTTAAACTTGGCAGGGAATAACATTATGAAAATCCTGTCTGCCCATCCGGTGTGAAGGTGTGATACAGGCAGGCTCAACCTCTCTGGTCTGTATACATCAGTGGAGGCTGCTGAGGGGAGGATGGCTCATAATAATGGCTGGAATTTAGTATAATTGCTGGAATGGAGTGTAATGGCTGGAATGGAGTGTAATGTCTGGAATAGGGTGTAATGTCTGGAATGGAGTGTAATGTCTGGAATGGAGTGTAATGGCTGGAATGGAGTGTAATGTCTGGAATGGAGTATAATGTCTGGAATGGAGTGTAATGTCTGGAATGGAGTGTAATGTCTGGAATGGAGTGTAATGGCTGGAATGGAGTGTAATGTCTGGAATGGAGTGTAATGGCTGGAATGGAGTGTAATGGCTGGAATGGAGTGTAATGTCTGGAATGGAGTGTAATGTCTACAATGGAGTGTAATGTCTGGAATGAAGTGTAATGTCTGGAATGGAGTGTAATGTCTACAATGGAGTGTAATGTCTGGAATGGAGTGTAATGTCTGGAATGGAGTGTAATGTCTGGAATGGAGTGTAATGGCTGGAATGGAGTGTAATGGAATGGTATCAAACACATGATGTGTTTGATGCCATTCCATTCACTCCATACCAGCCATTATTATGAGCCATCCTCCCCTCATTAGCCTCCACTGATATACATGCTCCACCTCTTAATCTCCCTGTGTGAGACAGAATCAACCTCTCATAGGGGACCTATTTTTACAGGCTCTGCTCTAGCACATCTTATATGGGCAATGAATGTTCAGAAGGGCAGCTGATTAGCAGAATCAGGTTTGTTAGAGCAGGAGCAAAATCTCACCTACCCAGCAGATTTACAGCAGGGTTGTCCACACCTGCACCCCAAAAGGCAGTACACTCGTTAGAGTTTTTAAATAGTCTAGAAATGCAGTAAATAAAAACGTTTAAACTAATTTACTACATTTATACACAATTTAAAAACTCTAAAATGCGATTTGGAGAACAGCAACAACAAGCTAAATTGAATCCAGTCATTATCACCTTAGCTGCTGTAGTTTCATTCACCTCAAACACGTCATACAGCAATTAGGCTAGCTGCTACGCCCTAGCTCAGCACCGGCATTAGACGCCCTAGCTCAGCACCGGCATTAGACGCCCTAGCTCAGCAACCGGCATTAGACGCCCTAGCTCAGCACCGGCATTAGACGCCCTAGCTCAGCACCGGCATTAGACGCCCTAGCTCAGCACCGGCATTAGAAACTCTAGTGTAGTTTCATGTCAAGTCAAACAGCAGTTACCTAGCGTCCTAGACATCTACAGCCATCTTCAACCTCTGCACTGTTTTGAGAGAAAAGTCACGCTGTTCACCTGCCATTCTGAGGCATCCGCATGGTGCTAAAACCTGCTCCCTACCCTACTACTCTCCGCCCGCTCTGAGAGGTCTGCATGATCCTAAAGCCACCCCCCTAATACTGTTCAACTGCATTTGCCTTTTAATTGGAATTGGAGTGATTTTAGTAACCTTTTTAAATTGTTGGTGTTGAGCTAGTGACTGCCATACTCTGCCATACCATTTAACACCCCTGGTTGAGCCCTCATGATCTAAAAGAAGAAGATAGTTCAATAGATAATATATAGATAAATAAATATGAATAAATATGCATTATTTATTTAATAATAAATAGATAAGAGAAGATAGTATAATATAAGAGAATATAACTCTACTTGTCTTAGTCTAGATGATACTGTAAGTGTAGTCCTGACCCCTTCGAGACACCCCGGGACACGTGTGGTCCTGACCCCTTCGAGACACACCGGGCCACGTGTGGCCCTGATCCCTTCGAGACACCCCGGGACACATGTGGTCCTGATCCCTTCGAGACACACCGGGCCTTGTGTGGCCCGGACCCCTTTCGAGACACCCCGGAACACATGTGGTCCTGACCTCTTTGAGACACCCCGGGACACGTGTGGCCAGCAGCCACTATATGAAACCAAATTCCATTGTTTTCAGTATTTGCTCTGGAACCAGAGTGCTTTTGTTTCCTTTCGTCCTTTCTTCTTCTTTGAAGGAGGTCGAACATTCGACAGGTTGGCCTCTCAGGGTGATGTTTAAACTTGACCAGGGTCATACTCATTGGGATTGTGTTATTCTGTGAAGCTGTTTCAAACCAAAGCCAGTGTGTATGAAATATAATGTTCATTATCACATAGATAGGCTGCATACTACAATCAGTATTTAATTATGAAGAGAATCAGCAGCTTCCTGAACCAACAGAACTCTGTGCCTTTATTATGTGTGAGATAAAGAAGGCCATCTAGGCGTCGTCATGGAAGCACGCATGGAGGCACGCATTTACATTTTTTGTTACATTGAAGATTTGCTTTCATGGTGTGTTTTGCTTTTATCTTTGTGCCTCAGTGAACTCAATGCTTGGATGGGAAATAAGAGGGGGGAGGAGAGAGAGAGAGAGAGAGAGAGAGAGAGAGAGAGAGAGAGAGAGAGAGAGAGAGAGAGAGAGAGAGAGAGAGAGAGAGAGAGAGAGAGAGAGAGAGAGAGAGAGAGAGAGAGAGAGAGAGAGAGAGAGAGAGGTACAGAGATAGAAAGAGGTAGAGAAGAGAAGAGAGAGAGAGAGAGAGAGAGAGAGAAAGAGAGAAAGAGAGCGAGGTAGAGAGAAAGAGAGCGAGGTAGAGAGAGAGAAGAGAGAGAGAGAAGAGATGAAAAAGAGGAAGTGACCGCGTGTGGCTGCATCGCCTGCTCAAGGGTTTTGAGGCAGAGGGTTTTTCTGTAGCTGTGAGTAGCTACTGAAACAAAGAAGTGGAAGTTGTCCTCATTAAGAGAAAATACTACTTTATTGTATGCCAACGTAATATATTATACTTTTATAACTAGGATGTAGTATAGACTATTTGTAAATTCTACTCAAATCCTCATCATTGAAATGTGTGGCCAGAATTATAGCAGGCAGTCTACATGGGCACATACTGGTTTCCATGTTGATTTACTGTATGTGACATGAGATGAACACTGGCACAAAATGGCTTCCTTGCTTAACCCAGATGACTGCTACACTCGTGGGGGATAAAAGGTGCTATGTAGAACCTAAAAGGGCTCTTCGGCTGTCCCCATAAGATAACTTTTTGGTTCCTGGTGGATCCCTTTTTGGGTTCTCCTATGGGGAGAACCGAAGAACCCTTTGGGAACCATTTTTTCAAAGAGTGATGATGGAGCATACAATAACTTCCAATGTACAGAATGTAAAAATACAAGGCCTCATATGAGAATGCGCTCCTTGGGCCGAGGCAGAGTCATAGGTCAGTACATTGTTATTGTGTTTCTGCTTCCACCATGACAATCAGATACGATTGTTTCAACTGCACAGCCACAGACTGTCTGATCTGCAAGGAACCAGTCAACACCACTTCAGGTGGTGAATCTTCGCATCAGAACAATAGCATACAGTAACTCGTGTTTACACTAAGTCATTCTTCCCAGAATGCAGTCCTGTATTATGGGAATAGGTATGTGGATGCATCATTTGCATGGTAGTTCAGCCCTGGCTCCTGCCATACAGGGGTGCATCTGATTTGCATTGTGGCCTGTTTAGACGGAAGGAAGAAACTCACACAACACAAGGTGTTATATTTAGCCTTGGCCACTAACAAACACTGAGTCTTCACATGCACTGGATTGGAGGATATGGGCAGTCTAGCTTTCCGTTAAATGTTCATTTGGGTGAAGCATCATCTGGCTCACAGACACAGACAGACCAACACAGACAAAACAAGTGTACAAGTGCACCCTTACATGCACTGTCACAGTCAAACACACACACACACACACACACACCACACACACACACACACACACCACACACACACACACACACACACACACACACACACACACACACACACACACACACACACACACACACACACACACACACACACCACACACACCACACACACACACACACCAACACACACACAAACAAACATCATCTGGCTCACAGACACAGACAGACCAACACAGACAAAACAAGTGTACAAGTGCACCCTTACATGCACTGTCACAGTCAAACGCACACTCCCAGCACCAAATTCCCCAGTGGGATGTGAAAGGCTATTACAGTAACTTAGTGACCTCACCACTGTGTCCTAAAACAGAGTGACCACTCTCCTGTGGTCAACTGGTCATGTGCTCATGATGGTGGACAGAATCCCGTACAGAGAAAAGCTATGGAGAGGCAAGGAAGTGTATTGCTTGGCCATAGCATTGACAATATTTCACTTTGGGAAGACCCTCAGTGAATTTCATAAAAATAAAAATGGTGAAACATAAAAAAACAAAAAACATTTTTAGATAAAACTATACTAAATATAATCACATGTCACCAAATAATTGATCAAAACACACTGTTTTGCAATGAAGGTCTACAATAGCCTCAACAGTATTCTGTAGGGTAGCACCATGGTGTAGCTGGAGGACAGCTAGCTTCCATCCTCCTCTGGGTACATTGACTTCAATACAAAACATAGGAGGCTCATGGTTCTCACCCCATTCCATAGACTTACACAGTAATTATGACAACTTTTGGAGGATGTTCTCCAACCTATCAGAGCTCCTGCAGCATGAACTGACTGTCACGCCCTGGCCATAGAGAGGCTGTAATTCTCTATTTTGGTTAGGCCAGGGTGTGACTAGGGTGGGCATTCTAGTTTCTTTATTTCTGAGTGTGGTTCCCAATCAGAGGCAGCTGTCTATCGTTGTCTCTGATCGGGAATCATACTTAGGCAGCCTTTTTTCCCACCAGTGTTTTGTGGGTAGTTATTTTCTGTTTAGTCTCTGTTACCTGACAGAACTGTTCACTTTTGTTTTGTTACTTTGTTCAAGTGTTTCTTTGATAAATAAAATCATGAACACTTACCACGCTGCGCTTTGGTCCACTCCTTCCGACGACAGGCGTTACACTGACATGTTGTCCACCCAATCAAAGGATCAGAGAATGAATTTAGCACTGAAAGCATAAGCTACAACTAGCTAGCACAGCAGTACATAAAATGTGGTGAGTAGTTGACTCAAAGAGAGAAAGACAATAGTTTAACTGTTTTAAACAAATTAATTTAGTCTAAAATTAAGAAGCAAGAGAGAGAGATTTCATCCTTTTTTTAAATTTCAGTTTTACTTACTTAGCTAGTAAATGCAGCTATCTAGTTTAGCCTACTAAAACACCCTGCTCAAACAGAGGAATGCTATGTTAGCTAGCTGGTTATGACTATCCAACACAACACTGTAACTCTTCCAAGTCAAGGTAAGCTTTTAGTTTTACTAATTGATTGTCACCGGGGCCAGCTGGTGTAACTGCTTACTGACTATACACTATAACATTACTGCATGATTGTAGCGGGTTTGCTAACGCGCCAGTTATTTTAGCTATGTTGACTATGACATTACTTTAGCTAATATGGTGACAACGATGTTATGATATGGTTTGGCTTGGAAAGGTTTTTTCGCCTGGTCACATACAGCTGATGTGTTGTGCATTGAAGTCCACAAGTGAAGGGAAAAGGTGAGAGGAGGAGAGCGCATAGATGTGAGAAGGAATACAACGTGGCTGCTATGAAAGAAAACATGTGATCAGAGGTGAATTTACTCCGCCGATCCTGTTGAAAAGCATTTCTGAACGGAAGCAAACGATACGAAACGGAGATAGCAACTCTTGTATAGCAACTCTTGTTTGCAACTGTTGGTCTAAATTATTACACCTTAGATCACCTAGATGCAGGCAAGAGTGTGCAAGGTGGTATTGAACGTGTCACTGTCTGTGTGTGCACCTACGTTTAAACTTTCATTCATAGGCTAGGTTGTAGCAACCTCATGAGGGGTATAGGGATAATTTRTGTATCATGTAGTAGCCTAAACCTATCGATGTTACATTGAACTGGGTGAATGGAATATCAATGACTGTCATCCAATATGCTGTAATAGAAATAAGCACATGCTAATGAAAAAAATGTAATTGTCCTTCCTCATCTTAAACGGCACCGACCGCCGCTGCTCTCAACTGTAGTCCAGAAAACACAGCTATGTAGGCAGATTACCCACTTTTCCTTATTAGTCTATTGATTTGGCTATCTGCATAACAGAAATAGAATGAATGTGTATGCTTAGCCCATGAATTCAAAACTGTCAAGCAATAATTTGATTGTCTGAAGCAACGACTGTATGTATTAATGGCCCAGGCATCAATCACATGACACCATTCCTTCCTGTGTGAAGACTCAATAGTGCATTGAAGCCAAATGAAGTCGGTTAAGATGGCATTTCATGGAGACATAACATGTGCAGTTTGAGCTACTCCAGGAAGTGATGTTGCAGACTAGTTCAGTGCTGCTCCCTCTGAAGTTGTAACTCAAGTTGAAGACCGACCAGGATACTGCACATATTGTGTGAGATTTTAAAATAATCGGTTCAAGGACATGCATCTGGTGTATTAGAAGCAATTATTGGTATCATGATTGTTTTCTAAAACATTTTTATCTACACAAAGATTGACCAGGAAGATGAACATTTTTCCATTTACTATGATGGGGAACCTGTTTTCTGCAAACAATGCGCCTGCAGGCCTTGAACTTCCGTGGCTTCAATGACAAGCGGAAGTCATTCTCCACTGGTCTGAAGGGAGGGAGGGAGGGAGGGAGGGAGGGAGGGAGGGAGCAAGCGAGCGAGCGAGAGGGAAATATGTAAAAAGGGAAAGAGAGAGACACAGATAAAGAAAGAGAGAGAGAGATGCAGAGATTCATAAAGAGAATGAGAGAGAGACAGAGAGAGAGACGCAAAGATTCATAAAGAGAATGAGAGAGAGACAGAGAGAGAGAGAGAGAGACCGAGAGCGAGACAGAGAGAAAGAGGCAGAAACAGAGACAGAGGGCAGTACTGATCTGGGGGGAATGATGGAACTTACTCAGACATCCTGGTGGACAGCGGTCACTGTGATGCATCCATCCATTCAGTCAGGAAGAAGATGAGCTCATCATGAGGAGATGAGGAGGCTTGGTTCTGCAAACAGACACACACACACACTCACACACACATTTCAAATAGCATGACAAAATCAACTCAATGTCACTTCAAACTGAGTTTCTTTTAACCACGTTCAATCAAGCTGGTCTGAGAAACAGATGTCTGTCTGTCAGAGGATGACGGGGACCCAGAATGAGGGGAGACCAGTGACAGAGTGGGCAGTTCAGTTGTCAAACACAAGTGGTGCTTAAAATAGTCCCTCAACATGTAATCATCAACGGAATTCAGATACATTAAGCAAGAGAGAATACTGAATACCTCCATGGACATAGATGAGGGTGTTAGGGGTTTGTTGGTAGGGTGTCTAAGGTAAGCATGACCGCTGTATGTTCTGGATAGGGTTAACACAATAGAAATCACATTGATATTATTTATACTGAACAAAAATATGAACGCAACATGCAACAATTTTACTAAGTTACAGGTCATATGAGGAGATCAGTCAATTGAAATAAATTCCTCAGGCCATAATCTGTCCACTCAGGTTGTTTGTTACAGAAGGTATTGATTTTTGTTTCGATAAACATTTGCCTTAGCTGTGCTTGGTATTGTTGCGAGACCCCATGGACGCATTCATTAACCTTCTCTCACGGAGTTATTGCAAGAATGTGGGATGGCTACATTTCTGAATGACAGACTCCCACCCCAAAGTCATCGCAGAGGAAAAGGGTGCGGTAACTTTAGCAACAGCATCGATGAAATGACGGCAGAGAACATTGACAGAGACCGATGGAGAAGAAGAAAGAGAGGGAGGCGCGTAGCCAAGCTGACTGGAAGCTACAGGCATGCACAGAACTTTAACTTCTGAAAGTGACGCCACTGGCTACCGCTCCACCCCGTTACTTGCGACACAAAAAAGTTACTTCTTCCTATACACCACTGCTCATTAGGCGATCGGAGCCAGCGCAACGGTTTACAGGACCACACCAGCGACAAGGCTCAGCACATAGAATCAAAAGTAAAGGAGATTTTTTTTCAATAAAAGTAAAGTTTAGAAAATGCAAGTGCGGACTGGCAAGAAACGCGTGTGAAGTTTTTCAAAACTGTCCGGCATCATGAGCCGATTGTCGTGCTTCGGTGTTCTTCTCAGGACGTCTATTGTCCTATATCTGTTTCTCAAAGTAAGTGATTGATTTATATTTGACCAAAGAACATCTTGAAAATGTGTGTTTAGGTCTTTCTAAAAGCCACAATACTGTGTCATATATGAAGATGCCGAACAGTGCACCTGTCGCGCCAGGTAGGCTAACTGTTATTTTGTCAGCTCTATGTTAGCAGGTGGAAGCACAATTTCACGAACGCAGGCTCTTTACTAGTCTGTATAGAAAGTATGTAGCCATGCATTTATAAACTAATTGAATWGTAATAATAATGGATTTATTTCCGATTTTCTGTCAAATCCATTGTTAGTCGTTCAATTTGAACGTTTGGATAATTAATTCAGTATATGGCAGTGTTTCTATTGTGCGATGAATAAGGTCTTGTTAGTATTGTAAGCAATTAATGTCACTAAGTAGTTATTACACTGACCTTAAGTTTAAACAATATCAAGCTATTTATTGGCATGCAGTCCCAGGATTTTCTGCATTTAGATTTCTAATGTGACAGAATGTCATTGTTCATGTTTTTTTTTAAACAAATTATTTCATACAGGAAATGCAAAAATGCCTACTCTGGTATTTGTTCTTGAGACCTATTATTATTTGTTCTATTCTCAGGGTTCTCTTTAAGCTATTTGACAATATTTTGGGATTTCTCATGGAGTCACCACCTGGTGCCTAGGGTATTTTAATGGCCAACTCAGAATGGTATCTGACTAGATTGGTCCACGGGTCTTTATGGAGAGGGAGAGTGAGACTTGTATGTGAAGTCTGAGTGAGTATGTATGAGTCCAACACTAAGGCTTCAGGAATGGAATGAGGACTGTGGATGTGTGTTAGTGAATGTGTTAGTGTTAGTGTGTGTGTGTGTGTATGTGTGTGTGTGTGTGTGTGTGTGTGTCAGTGGAGACTCTTCAGAGGAGGAAGGGGAGGACCATCCTACTCAGTGAATTTCCTTTAAAAGAAATAGTGAAACATTAAATTGATCCTTTTTAGATACAACTATACTAAATATATTCACGCCAACATATAAATGATTAAAACACACTGTTTTGCAATGAAGGTCTACAGTAGCCTCAACAGCACCCTCTAGGGTAGTACCAAGGTATAGCCGGAGGACGGCTATTTTCCGTACTCCTCTGGGTACATTGACCTCAATACAAAACCTAGGAGGCTCATGGTTCTCACTCCCTTCCATAGACTTACACAGTAATTCTAACGACTTCCGGAGTCTGTCCTCCAACCTATCAGAGCGCTTGCAGTAGGCTTGGGCGGTATACGGTATACACCKTATACTGGTGAATTTGGAAAAAGCCACAGGATGTTTTTTCAATACCGTCAATACTGCTGAAACTATTTATTTAACGTTTTGTTTTCTACATTTGAATATTTGTAGATACTTTTTAAGTAAATACCTGCAGTCAACTTTTGCAATACGTTAGGAGATAAAGAACATTGCATTCTTCATTTTCAGCTGTCACATTACTATATAGCCTATGGTAGTCCCCAGTCATGTGTCACATGGTGTTTGTTTGCAAGCACACAACCATGAGAGACCAGAGCCTTGTGAGTCACTCACTGTCATGCGCCAGGTGATCTAAGTATAGTATGGAATTCACAGCTAAATGTTTGCCAGCTAGATATCTTATAACTATTACGTTAACTGTCTAAAATCTGCTAAATGCCCTGCAGTTGTGCATTTGGTTTGCTAATTTAGTAGCTAGTTCGCTATCTAGCTAAGTGTTTAGTGACTTCCAAAATCAAGCATGAGCTTTGTAATAGCAGAGAATCCCCTCCTGGTTAATATTCGTTTTGTGCGTGCAGCAAACTGTGAGTAGCATTTTTCAGTTACTTTTATACTTTTATAGTTTAGGTCAGAAACTGTACAAAATGTTTGCAATGTGCTCGTTAGCATTTAGTTAGTATTCTCTATGAGAATTCCTTAATACTTGTTAGCATTTTGTTAGCATTCTGGTAAGTGATGTTTTGGGGCTTTAAATAGTAGTACTTTTTAAATAAATACCTGCAGTCAACTTGTGCACTAGGTAATAGATAAAGCAGATCATGTTCATCATTTCGCCCATTAGATACTTTTTCATTATGATGCTTACCAGTACTAGTTTCCCAAAACAGCGGTTTGAGCACATGTGTTTGTTTACAAAGAGGCACAAAGAGCAAAATGGGAACTTGGTGAGGTGAGTCATCTCTGCAGTGCAACTTAAGTAAGGTGATCAAGTTACATTTGTATTAAATTCACTAATGTTTTCCAGTTATATATCTTATAACTTTTAAGTTAACTGTCTAAAATGTGCCAAATTAATTTTCTCCAGCTGGGTTTTGTTAACTTGCTAATGTTAGCTAACAGCAGCAGAGACATTCCCCTCCTGGATTAAGATTATATTTATGCTGCAAACTGCATTTTGAGATACTTGCATAACTTTACGAGCTGGGTTGTCGGTCCTAGTAGTAAATGTTTGCGTACACTTGTTAGCATATATGGAATTCTCCGCTATGAAAATCCCGTATTTCTTGTTAGCTGGGTGAATGGAATACATTCAATGACAGTTATCCAATATGCTGTACTCCCGGGTGGCGCCGTGGTATCCCGACAGGTTCTCATTTATAATGTATAGACTACAGGAGTAACACTTCAGGAAGAGATGACAGAGAGTCATGGTTAACACTTTACATTGGCATATCACGTTTACTGTGGTATAACACGGAACCCAAACCGGCTGCGCGCATGCGCAATCGTGCATACATTTATTTAGTCCCCCTACACCAAACGCGATCACGACACGCAGGTTAAAATATCAAAACAAACTCTGAACCAATGACATTAATTTGGGGACAGGTTGAAAAGCATTAAACATGTATGGCAATTTAGCTAGTTAGCTTGCATTTGCTAGCTAAGTTGTCCTATTTAGCTAGCTTGCTGTTGTTAGCTAATTTGTCCTGGGATATACAAGATCCTCCACTCCGACAATTAATCCACACATAAAACGGCCAACCGAATCGTTTCTAGTCATCTCTCCTCCTATGCTTTTTCATCTTTGAATTTATATGGTGATTCGCATCTACACTTCCATAGTATTACCACGACAACAGGCAAAACATTTCGTCTTTCAATCACCCACGTGCGTATAACCAATGAGGAGATGGCACGTGGGTACCTGCTTTTATAAACCAATGAGGAGATCGGAGAGGCAGGACTTGCAGCGCGATCTGCATCAGAAATAGAAAGGAGTTCAGATGCTCATTGGCATACGCAGATGCTCATTGGCATGCGCGAGCTGTGTGGGTGCAATAATTGAATAACATGGATTTGTAAATTTATTTTGCGACACTCGCGCACGCGACGTGTCCGTTCTGGTCAGCATGTAAGACTGATATCGCAGTGATGTGATGTTATACTTTGTAAGTGATAGTGCGGTATTTAGGACACAGCATTTGAAATAGTTGGGTGACAAGCTGTGGTTTGGTGCTGCCTGAGGAAGGGATGTGGTAAGGCGATGCCTTAATGATACCATGCCAACTTCTATGAAGAGTACACACAGTGGTCAGTAATGGGAACAGGCCATGGTACATTTGCAAAACAGACATTTAACCCTGCTACTGTAACACATGAAGAAGAGGGGAACTGTAAAATATTTAACGGGTAGATATCACATGGGAAGTTGACACAATCTGTCGATCAGTATATGCGTTCTGCTAACTATTTGAAGGGGTAGAAGAAAAAGGAGAAATGGAAGTGCTGAGAGGAGTGAAAGAGCTCTGGGAGGAATGTACTGTTGGTCCACGGTTTCTTTCCAAAGTGGATCGTGCGAATAGTGATTGGCTGTATGATAATTTTAAGGAAGCTTTATTTTAAACAACAACATTTTGGATATAGGGTTGTTGGTTGAACAGAATTCTTCACTCATATTGTCAGATACTCCTGCACTGTTGGAGCTAGGAACCCAAGCATTTAGCTACACCCGCAATAACATCTGCTAAAAATATGTGACCAATAACATTTGATTTGATTTGATATTACTTCACATAAACTCCATGTTTCTCTCTCCCATTAGCCTTAGATCTTTTACAGTCATTAAGGAACAATGTTTGAAATGAGGAAAAGCTGTGAGAAGTAGAAGCCTACTATTGCAGCCATTTGAAAGAGCAGTCTATGCTGGCCCCTGGGGAATTGTGAAAGGCTTTGACATTAGGATCCTTATGTGGTTGAGAACGGGGCCCTATTGATAGCTCTCTGATCCTGCTAAATGGTGGTGTGTGTGTGTGTGTGTGTGTGTGTGTGTGTGTGTGTGTGTGTGTGTGTGTGTGTGTGTGTGTGATAGAACAGCGTCTGACAGTGCCACCAAAGGGCTGAACTATCAAATCAAATCAAATTGTATTAGTCACATGCAACAGGTGTAGTAGACCTTACAGTGAAATGCTTACTTACAAGCCCTTAACCAACAGTCCGGGGGCACCGTTTAGTTGAGGTAGTATGTACATGTAGGTAGAGTTAATTAAAGTAGAGGCGAAAGAAACGCACAACTATTTAGGCGAGGTGCTGGCTAGAGGAGTAGAACACTTAAAGGAGAGCCACTTTAATTAAAGTGACTATGCATAGATGACAGCATAGAGTGGCAGTGGTGTGGAGAGGGGAGAGGGGAGGGGGGGGGGGGGTGGGGCAATGAAAATAGTCTGGGTAGCCATTTGACTTGATGTTCAGGAGTCTTATGGCTTGGGGGTAGAAGCTGTTGGGACCTAGACTTGGAGCTCCGGTACCATTTGCCGTGTGGTAGCAGAGAGAACAGTCTTTGACTAGGGTAGCTGGAGTCTTTGACAATTTTTAGGGCCTTCCTCTGACACTGTTTGGTATAGAGGTCCTGGATGGCAGGAAGCTTGGCCCCAGTGATGTAGTGGGCCGTTCACACTACCCTCTGTAGTGCCTTGCAGTCGGAGGCCGAGCAGTTGCCATACCAGACAGTGATACAACCAGTCAGGATGCTCTCAATGGTGCAGCTGTAGAACCTTTTGAGGATCTGAGGACCCATGCCAAATCTTTTCAGTCTCCGGAGGGGGAATAGGTTAATGGACCATGTTAGTGTTTTGGTGATGTGGACACCAAGGAACTTGAAGCTCTCAACCTGCTCCGCTACAGCCCCGTTGATGAGAATGGGGGCCGTGCTCGGTCCTCCTTTTCCTGTAGTCCTCAATCATCTACTTTGTCTTGATCACGTTGAGGGAGAGGTTGTTGTCCTGGCACCACACGGCCAGGTCTCTGACCTCCTCCCTATAAGCTGTCTCGTTGTTGTTGGTGATCAGGCCTACCACTGTTGTGTCATCGGCAAATGTAATGATGGTGAGTCGTGGAGTTGTGCCTGGCCGTGCAGTCATGAGTGAACAGGGAGTACAGGAGGGGGCTGAGCACGCACCCCTGAGGGGCCCCTGTGTTGAGGATCAGCGTGGCATATGTGTTGTTACCTACCCTTACCACCTGGGGGAGGCCCGTCAGGAAGTCCAGGATCCAGTTGCAGTGGGAGGTATTTAGTCCCAGGGTCCTTAGCTTATTGATGAGCTTTGAGGGCACTATGGTGTCGAACGCTGAGCTGTACTCAATGAATAGCATTCTTACATAGGTGTTCCTTTTGTCCAGGTGGGAAAGGGCAGTGTGGAGTGCAGTAGAGACTGCATCATATGTGGATCTGTTGGGGGGGATGATGGTGTTGATGTGAGCCATGACCAGCCTTTCAAAGCACTTCATGGCTACAGACGTGAGTGCTACGGGTCGATAGTCATTTAGGCACGTTACCTTAGTGTTCTTGGGCACAAGCACTATGGTGGTCTGCTTGAAACATGTTGGTATTACAGACTCGGACAGGGAGAGGTTGAAAATGTTAGTGAATACACTTGCCAGTTGGTCAGCGCATGCTCGCAGTACACGTTCTGGTAATCCGTCTGGCCCTGCGGCCTTGAGAATGTTGACCTGTTTAAAGGTCTTACTCACACCGGCTGCGGAGAGCGTGATCACACAGTCTTCCGGAACAGCTGGTGCTCTCATGCATGTTCCAGTGTTATTTGCCTCAAAGCGAGCATAGAAGTAGTTTAGTTCGTCCGGTAGGCTCATGTCACTGGGCAGGTCTTGGCTGTGCTTCCCTTTGTAGTCTGTAATGGTTTGCAAGCCCTGCCACATCCGACGAGCGTCAGAGCCGGTGTAGTACGAGTCGATCTTAGTCCTGTATTGTCACTTTGCCTGTTTGATGGTTCGTCGGAGGGCATAGCGGAATTTCTTATAAGCTTCCATGTTAGAGTCCCGCTCCTTGAAAGCGGCAGCTCTAGCCTTTATTAGCAGTGATGATGGTGATGATATTGGTGATTATGGTAATGATCATGGTAAGGAGTGGGATGAAGAGGGGGATGATGATGGGGATGATTATGGTGATGATTATGGTGAGGATGATACTAATGAGGGGGATGATGGGGATAATGATGGTGATCATGGTGATGATAATGATGATAATGATGGGGATGATGATGTTAAGCATGGGGATGATGATGGTGATGGTGGTGGTGATGATGATGATGGTGTGGTGATGGTAATGATGATAATGGTGATGATGGGGATGATGATGGTGATGATGATAATGTTGATGGGAATGATGATGATGGTGATGATAATGGTGATGCTGATGGGGATGATATTGGTGATTATGGTAATGAGTGGGATGGGGATGATGATGGTAATGATGATGGGGATGATAATGGGGATGATGATGGTGATGATGGTAATGATGGTGGGGACAGATAAGATGTCTCAGAGGAGGGCAGGTTTGTGTTTCACAGCTCAAAGGACCCTGGGGTCGAGAGGCCATCCCTATGCCCTCCTCTCTCATACCATTTCCATCCCTATGCCCTGTTTTTGCCCCTCTCCCTAAACTGTTATTCTTATGCTCTCTCTCTACGTTATCTTTATGCCTCCTCTCTTACAGTTTCCCTTCTATGCCCTCTCTCTACCGTTCATTCTTGCCTCTCTATCTCCTACGTTTCCCATTCTATGCATCCTCCTCCGTTTCATTCTTTGCCACTTTCTCTCTACGTTTTCCATGTTTTTGCCTCTCTCTACGTTTCATGTTGCCTCATTCCTCCTAATTTCATGTTTTGCCGCTCTCTAAAGTTTCTGTGTTGCTCCTCACATTTCCTGTTTTTTCCCCTTTTCCTAGTTTCATCCTATGCTCTCTTCCTAATGTGTGGTGTAACTTCTGTTCGATCCCGAGCATCCTGCAGGGAAGGAGGACAGGAATTGTTTGCTGACAGGAAGTTTGCGGAGGAACTGCATTCTCCTTAAAGCGAGCCAAAGGTAGTGACAGAACAGGTCGGATGTTGCCCTCGCTCCCTTCCTGGGAGCCCATGGAAGGCATGTAACAGCTGAGAGAGTGATGAAACTGATAGGTTTGATTGGTTAGAGATAGTTTCCCACAATTGGCCTAGGGTTATTTGTGCCGCTTCTTACGTTTCATTCTGGTGCCTTTCTTCAGTTTATTGGGGTCTTACGGTTTTATCTTAGTTTTAGTTTCATTTGTGTCTCTCTCAGCCGTTTCATATTTTGTGGATCCTTTCTACCGTTTCATTCTGTGCCCCTCGTTCCACGGTTTATTCTGTGCCCTCTCATTACGTTTCATTCTTGTGCCCTCTCATACGTTTCCTTCTGGTGCTTCTCTCTCCTACGTTCCATATCTGTGCTCAAGTCCTCTACTACGTTCCATTCTGTGCATTCTCTCTACGTTCATGCTTGTGCCTCTCTCTTGCTACGTTTCATCCTTGGTGGTCCCCCTCTCTACATTTCATATCTGTGCTCTTTCTCCTCGTTTCCATCTGTGGCTCTTGCCTACAGTTGCCATTCTGGTGGCCTCTCTCCAGTTTCCATTTGTGCTCTCCTCTCTCTACGTTTCCCATCCCTGTGGCTCATCTGCTCGGTTCATTCTGTGTCCTCACTCTCTTATGTTTCATATCTGTTGGTCCTCTCTCTAATCGTTTATCTCTGTGGCTCCTCTTGTACAGTTTCCATCTCTGTGCCCCTCTTCCTAGTTTCATTTGTTCTCCTTCTCCCTAGTTTCATCTCTGTGTCCTCTCTGCCTACAGTTTTCATTCTGTGCTCTCTCTCTCTACTGTTTCATATCTGTGGATCTTTCTAACGTTCCATCTTGTGGCTCTTTTGCTACAGTTTTTATTCTGTGTTCCTCTCTCTACTGTTTCATATCTGTGGCATCTTCTCCTACCGTTTCATCTTGTGGTCTCCCCTTCTGCTAAAGTTTCATCTCTGTGCTCCCTCTCTACGTGTTCCATTTCTGTGCTCTCCCTTCTCTACGTTTTCCCAACTTGTGCCTCTCTCTGATACAGTTTCATCTCTGTGCTCTTCCTTCTGTACGTTTCCCTATTGTGTCTCCTCTCTTCACTAGTTTCATTCTTGCTGCGCTCTCTCTTTCACTTCTTCTGTGCCTCTCTCTCTCAGTGCACCTGAGTTTCCCATTCTTCGTGCTCCTCTCTGCTAACATTTTCACTCTGTGTGCTCTCTCTGCTACATTTCCCTTGTCTCCCTTCCTACCTTTCCTCTCTGTGCCCTCTCGTGCTTACAGTTTCCATTCTTGTCTCCTCTTCTCGTTCTATCTCCCCACCGTTCATCTTGCCTCCTCGCTACATGTTCCATCCTTGTGCTCCCCTATCATCTACCGTTCCTCCCTTCTGTGCCTCCTCTCTGGATAAGTTTCACTCTGGTGTCTCTCTTCCTACGTCTTCCATTCTGTGGTCCTACCGTTTCCATCTCTGTGGCCTCCTCTCTGCTACAGTTTCCATCTCTGTGCTCTCCTCTCTCCTACCGTTTCCATCTCTGTGGCCTCCTCTCTCCTACAGTTTCCATCATGAGGTTTTAAGTTTGTGAGACTTGCTGGCATGATAGATGATAATAGATAAATGTGAGAGATTGTGTTTTCGCATTGAAATGCTGAAAATGTATGTAGTAAAAGCAGAAGGGAAGTTGACATTCAAACAGGGAACTTAACTGGTTCACCTGTTCCAGTATCAAGCATCAATCTTCAGAAGTCATTTCTTTGTATTGATTGAAACTTCCAGCACCCAACCAAACAGGAAAACAGCCTAATGTTAGGTGTTCACATTTGCATTTATTTCATAACAATGAACTTTGCATGTGATTTGTATACATGAAAGGATTTCAGATGGCAGTATCGTCATAGCCTTTCAGATCAAATAGTCTTGTGTGTGTGGTTGGTGAGACATTAGCTACAGTTAGGAAAGAGACTGCGTGCTGAGTCACGGCTTAACCCTCAGCAAGTAAAGCCGGGAAAAGTACATTGCTTTGCATGAGTTTGTCATGGAATGGATAGCCTCGTCTGTGTCTCTCTCTCTCTCTGTGTGTTTGTGTTTGTGTTTGTGTTTGTGTGTGTGTGTGTGTGTGTGTGTGAAATGTCTTCTTTGCCCATAAACTCTTTAATGGTGGGAAAATGGTGAATGGATAGCCTCGTCTGTGTGGGCGTCAGTCAGTCCACCATGACATCTCTCTGGCCAGAGGTTGTTACGTATGTAGCAGTGTACAAGATTCTGCCTCATCTACTGTACATGTAAGGGTGGTTTCCTGGACACAGATGAAGCCCAATCCTGGACTAAAACCAAGGTCGCGCGCACGCACACAGCTAATGGTCAGATGGGGACAGACATACGCACACAGCTAATGGTCAGATGGGGACAGAAGCACGCACACAGCTAATGGTCAGATGGGGACAGACATACGCACACAGCTAATGGTCAGATGGGGACAGACGCACGCACACAGCTAATGGTCAGATGGGGACAGACACAAGCACACAGCTAATGGTCAGATGGGCCAGACCATAGCACACAGATATGGTCAGATGGGGACAGACACAAGCAAAGCTAATGGTCAGATGGGACAGACATACGCACACAGCTAATGGTCAGATGGGGACAGAACAAGCACACACGCTAATGGTCAGATGGGGACAGACACATGCACACAGCTAATGGTCAGATGGGGACAGACACACGCACACAGCTAATGGTCAGATGGGGACAGACACATGCACACAGCTAATGTCAGATGGGGACAGACATACGCACACAGCTAATGGTCAGATGGGGACAGACACATGCACACAGCTAATGGTCAGATGGGGACAGACACATGCAAGGCACAGCTATGTCAGATGGGGACAGACCGCACACAGCAATGGTCAGATGGGACAGAAGCACACACACAGCTATGGGTCAGAATTGGGGACAGACGCACGACACAGCTAATGGTCAGATGGGGACAGACACATGCACACAGCTAATGGTCAGATGGGGACAGAAGACTTATGAGCAAATGTTTTACTGTACTTTGTTTTCAAATTGTGCCACAAGAACTTTGGTTGAATTCCTCTCTCCATTTACACTAACACGATCACAGACCTTTGAAGTCGTGTTTGGTGGCACGCAATTTATACAACTGACATCTCATCATTTATCTGTGCTGCCTTGAGGAAATCAGAACGTATTAAGCCTGCTCTCAGACAGCGCAGAGATGCCTGTGTCCATCGCGGGTCAAAAGTGCTGCTGTCACACAATTGGCTGTACCAAGTGTGCTTTTGTGGAATGCTGCCTTCCCCTCCCCCACCCCCAACAGAACCCAGACAGGCCACTTCCAAGTTAATTGCCCCAAACATGTTGCCTTTGAACGGGCCTGACCAAAATACCCAGTGCTACAGCCACATGGAAATGAGAGACTAGCTACTCTGACTGACTGACGCAAAGCTCGTACTGTCAGCAGATGGCTATAGCACGCTCTATCACTCGTGGCTTATGAGGGGTGTCCACCTCCATATTTTACAGTAGGTATGGGGTTCTTTACTGCTCATACGTTCTCATTTCAACAGCAAACCCATCACTGGTGTGCGTGGCCAAAGAGCTCTATTTTCATGTCATCTGACCAAAGCACCGGTTCCAATCCAAGTGCCAATGTCATTTATCAAACTCCAGACGTTTACATTTCTTGGATGACATAAAAATAGAGGTCTTTAGCCACGCACACCAGTGGTGGGTTTTGTCGTCAAAATTAGAAGGCATGAGCAGAAAGAAAAATTATGTTATGGGGCTATTTTACTTTACCAAGTTCCAGGACATTTTAGCCAAAAACCTAGTTGTCTCTGCCAGGAGGATGAAACTTGACCGCAAGTGAATGTTCCAGCAAGACAATAACCCTGAGCACACATCAAAATCCACAAAGAAATTGTTAATTGGCCTCAAAATCAACATTTTGCAACGGCCATCTCAGTCTCCAGACTTGAAATTGAAGAGGACAGTTCATAAGTGCAGAATAAGGATATCAAGGATCTGRAAGGATTCTGTATGGAGGAATGGTCTAAGATGCCTCCCAATGTGTTCTCAAATTCATAAAACATTTTATAAAAAGGCTCAGTGCCGTTATCCTCGCAATGTGAGGGATTGAAAGGAATTGAAAACGGGTGTCAATAATTTTTTTCAGAAAAAATGTATTACTTGTTAAACAAAATATTTCTCTGAGCAATTGTATAAGTATTAAATAATATAACTTCCCAAATAGCATTTGCATTTTTGCTCATCTTTATCAAGGGTGTCAATAATTTCACACCCCACTGTATATGATACTCTTTTTCTGTGGTAATTTGCCCTCAGGACCTGTCTAGGACCACGTGTGGTGTTGTGGTAGTTTGCTCTCAGGACCTGTCTAGGACCACGTGTGGTGCTGAGGTAGTTTGCTCTCAGGACCTGTCTAGGACCACGTGTGGTGCTGTGGTAGTTTGCTCTCATTACCTGTCTAGGACCACGTGTGGTGCTGTGGTAGTTTGCTCTCAGGATCTGTCTAGGACCACGTGTGTGTTTGGTAGTTTGCTCTCAGGACCTGTCTAGGACCACGTGTGGTGCTGTGGTAGTTTGTCTCATTACCTGTCTAGGACCACGTGTGGTGCTGTGGTAGTTTCTCTCAGGACCTGTCTAGGACCACGTGTGGTGCTGTGGTAGTTTGCTCTCAGGACCTGTCTAGGACCATGTGTGGTGCTGTGGTAGTTTGCTCTCAGGACCTGTCTAGGACCACGTGTGGTGCTGAGGTAGTTTGCTCTCAGGACCTGTCTAGGACCACGTGTGGTGCTGAGGTAGTTTGCTCTCAGGACCTGTCTAGGACCATTGACACCTGTGTCGACAGTCCTTTGCGTGAGTGGGGCTGCAGCTGGGCTAGTAACCTGAGCAGGAAGCAGCAGTGCTAAATGGTTATACATTAAGAGCAGATAGGCATCTCAGCACAGCACTGTACCACACAGTACACTACAGCACTATAATACATCACCTCCAGGCTGTGACGCTAAATACCATCCAGCTGATTTCCATAGCTCCTGATCAGAACCGCGATAGCAGGTGTGGGGCATTAGTGTAGTAGGAGGTGGGATGGGGAAAACACACAGCCACTGCGCCTTCAGAAAGTATTCACACCCCTTTACTTTTTCCATGTTTTGTTGTGTTACAGCCTGAATTTTAAATAGAGTAAATTGAGATTTTGTGTCACTGGCCTACACACAATACCCTATAATGTCAAAGTGGAATTATGTTTTTAGAAATCCACTGAAGGTGGAAAACTTGTCTTTTATTTTTAATACTTCAATTAGATTACCAATAAGGGACTTTTCATTTTAATTGACTAATTTGGGCCAAAGTAGTGACTGGCTAAACCCAACTGGAAAACAATCCCACTGACAGCGCCTCTGTCACATCTACCTGCCATGTCCACTGAGTCCAGGAAACTCAACACAACAGAGAGGCAATTTTTTTTTATTCATAATCATCAAACAGACTGTGCATTGAGCTCTCTCTCTGGTGAACGTGGTGTGACTCACTACTTTACTGGCTCTTCTGTTAAAAAGTGTTCTCCTAAAACCTTTATCTTATCTTCTACACAGTTACAGTCCGAAGACAGAACGATCGATTCAGAACGTTTCAATCCGTACTGTGCTGTTAGATGATGCTTTTCAAGTTGTAAATGTGGTCTGAAATATACCATTGTAAAATGGATTTGGGTTGTAAACGGTTCAAATGTGATTGCTGTTGTGGAGTGTTAGATGAGTATGCTTTCACCTAGTCACGGCCATCCATTCGTCTCCATCGGCCTTCAACGTATGACTACCATAGAAAAACCATGGGTGCAATTCATTTTTGGCAGATACAAAATGTCTGCCTGAACACTGCAGAAACACTGCCAGAAACAGACTGGCATACAGAGAAAGTTAGTCAGATTTATAAGCTCCAAGCCTGTATAATACATGTGCTGTGAACTAGGGTTGCACATTTTGGGGAATGTTCAGAGGTGGAAACTTCCCTTTGGAATTAACAGGAATATATTGTAAGTAACGGGAATATATGGGAATTAACGGAAATATATGCAAATTAATATGAATAACATTTAAATGTAGATGTTTTTTGCATTGGATATATTTACCATGTCATATGGAGACAGAAACATAAACCTTTTACCTTATCATAAGTAGACATAATTGCAAATGATTAAATCCTTCCAATAAATTTTTTAAAAACAATTTAGTTATGAATTGAACTTTAATTAAATGAGTTGACTCTTCACATGGGATGATTTCACTGACCAACTAAAGAAAGGGAATATTGAATGATCCCCAATGATTCATCACATTTTCCAAAAATGTTTTCAACATACATCTGTAAAAATGTTTCAACCCTTGTATTGGTCAGCCTGTTGCGTGCTTTGGTGTGTGTGTTCCCAAACAAGGACCAGTTGCGCTCTGAGGCGGCTGATGTTGGTGGGATCTGGAGAATGATGGAGGCAACAGGGGAAAGAGCCACAGATCCACAAAGTACCTTCCACCAGTTGGCTGATGAGATATGTTGGCACGACTGCCATATTGCATCTCCATCCCAAAGCCCTTGCTTGGAAGTGTACCTCGCCAGACTGCCAAGAATCTTGCCCTCATGCAGGCCAAGGTGGCGAGACTCGGTAGTGATGACACCATAGGCCTTGTTGATCTCTGCACCAGACAGGATGCTCTTGCCAGCCTACGGTTGAAGGTTGGAGTTAGGTTGGAGTCATTAAAACTCATTTTTCAACCACTCCACAAATTTCTTGTTAACAAACTATAGTTTTGGCAAGTCGGTTAGGACATCTACTTTGTGCATGACACAAGTACTTTTTCCAACCATTGTTTACAGACAGATCATTTCACTTATAATTCACTGTATCACAATTCCAGTGAGTCAGAAGTTTACATACACTAAGTTGACTGTGCCTTTAAACAGCTTGGAACATTCCAGAAAATGATGTCATGGCTTTAGAAGCTTCTGATAGGCTAATTTACACCATTTGAGTCAATTGGAGGTGTACCTGTGGATGTATTTCAAGGCCTACCTTCAAACTCAGTGCCTCTTTTGCTTGACATCATGGGGAAATCAAAAGAAATCAGCCAAGACCTCAGGAAAAATGTGTCTGGTTCATCCTTGGGAGCAATTTCCAAACACCTGAAGGTAYCATGTTCATCTATACAAACAATAGTGTGCAAGTATAAACACCATGGGACCACGCAGCCGTCATACTGCTCAGGAAGGAGACACGTTCTGTCTTCTAGAGATGTGCAAATCAAGTGCAAATCAATCCCAGAACATCAGCAAAGGACCTTGTGAAGATGCTGGAGGAAACAGGTACAAAAGTATCTATATCCACAGTAAAATGAGTCCTATATCGACATAACCTGAAAGGCCGCTCAGCAAGGAAGAAGCCACTTCTCCAAAACCGCCATAAAAAAGCCAGACTATGGTTTGCAACTGCATATGGGGACAAAGATCATACTATTTGGAGAAATGTCCTATGGTCTGATGAAACAAAGACAAAACTGTTTGGCCATAATGACCATCGTTATGTTTGGTGCACTTCACAAAATAGATGGCATCATGAGGTGTGGAAAATTATGTGGATATATTGAAGCAACATCTCAAGACATCAGTCAGGAAGTTAAAGCTTGGTTGCAAATGGACTTCCAAATGGACAATGACCATTTTTTGGGCAGAACTGAAAAAGCGTGGGCGAGGAAGGAGGCCTATAAACCTGACTCAGTTACACCAGCTCTGTCAGGAGGAATGGGCCAAAATTCACCCAACTTATTGTGGGAAGCTTGTGGAAGGCTAACCAAAATGTTTGGCTCAAGTTAAACAATTTAAAGGCAATGCTACCAAATATTAATTGAGTGTATGTAAACTTCTGACCCACTGGGAATGTGATGAAAGAAATAAAAGCTCTCTCAACTGTCGTTCTGAGATTTCACATTCTTAAAATAAAGTAGTGATCCTAACCGACGTAAGACAGGGCATTTTTACTAGGATTAAATGTCAGGAATTGTGAAAAACTGAGTTTAAATGTATTTGGCTAAGGTGTATGTAAACTTCCGACTTCAGCTGTACTTGGTGTCCAACATGTACGCTGCGATGTGTATTGGCTTCAGGCAGAGGTCATCACGGTTTTTGATGTATTTCAGAACTGCAGTTTCCTCTGCTTGGAGCAACAGTGAAGTGGGCAGGGCAGTACGGATTTCTTCTCTTACATCTGCAAGCAGAGTCTGAACATCAGACAGGATGGCATTGTCTCCCTCAATCCGTGCAATTGCCACTGCTATAGGTTTCAGGAGTTTCAGGCTGCATACCACTCTTTCCCAAAATACGTCATCCATGAGGATCCTCTTGATGGGGCTGGTCATATTGGCAGACTGTGATATGGCCATTTTTTGGAGACTCCTTCCTCTCCAGGAATAGAGGAGCTGCTGGGCAGCTTCAATGTGGTGCTCTTGTTCTTCTCACGTTGCTTGGTGAGGTAGATTGCTGCTATAACTTGATGACCCTTCACATACCTAACCATTTCCTTGGCTCTCTTGAAGAGTGAATCCATTGTTTTCAGTGCCRTGRTGTCCTTGAGGAGCAGATTCAATGCATGAGCAGCACAGCCAGTGAGAGTAGGACTCCTCCACTTTAGACCAAGCTGTCTTCATGTTCACAGCATTGTCTGTCACCAGTGCAAATACCTTCTGTGGTCCAAGGTCATTGATGGCTGCCTTCAGCTCATCTGCAATGTAGAGACCGGTGTGTCTGTTGTCCCTTGTGTCTGTGCTCTTGTAGAATACTGTTTGAAGGGTGGAGATGATGTAGTTAATTATTCCTTGCCAATGGACATTTGACCACCCATCAGAGATGATTGTAATACAGTCTGCTTTCTTTATGATTTGCTTGACCTCCACTTGAACTCTGTTGAACTCTGCATCCAGGAAATGAGTAGATAAAGCATGTCTGGTTGGAGGGGTGTATGCTGGGCGAAGAACTCTTCCAATACACCTTGCTCGAGCAAGACATTCATCAGCATTTCTCTGACTATGTTCCTCCATTGAGTCAAAAAAAAACATCWGATTCCAGGAGGAYYATGAGCTGTTGCTATCRATACGATGCCTGATTCATAATTTTCACCTCGAATAGAAGTAGAGGGACTTTTGTCAGGGGTTGCTTGTTGTGAGCRCTGATGGAACTTTATGCACTTGACCAGATGATTCTGCATCTTTGTTGCATTCTTCACATATGATTTTGCACWGTTTTTGCAAAGGTACACAGMTTTTCCTTCTACATTAGCTGCAGTGAAATGTYTCCACACATCAGATAGTGCCTGTAGCATTTTCCTGTAAAGATTTGAAAAAAAGGAGTGAAAAATAAATAAATACAATTCCATGTACAGATAAATAGTTAAGCAGTTAGATTAAACAACTCCTTTTTAAGATAAATGTTTTAAAATGAAACATGTATGGAAACAGGTGAATTAACACTCCTCAGTTAGCAGGCTCAAGCAAGCTAAAACCTACATGGTAGCAAAAACTAACTAGCAGAAATTGTTAACAAGATAGAAATTATTTAAACACACTTTGCTGTAGGCTACTATTTACTAGTTAACAAAAAATATGTATGTCATATAAAATATATTCACCACACCCAGTATTGTAATCCAAACTTACCAGGAAGCGTGTAGTCCTTGGCTCAGACAGTGTAGTAGTGTGGGTTCAATAGCATCTCATTAATGTGCAAGATCTTGAGAATCAGCTATACATGTTATGGAAGAGTGCACTGCACATGTGTTGGAAGAATGCATGGAAGAATGCACTGTGCATGCAGAGGGTTGCAATTCCATTGAATTGGGGATAGTTTAACCAAAATATGCCACAAGACCAAGAATTGCCTTATGTTTATCCCACAGCTAAGGGCTGTTCAGAGGCGTGACGCATCGGGGAGTGCCTGAACACAGCCCGTAGCCGTGGTATATTGGCCATATACCACAAATCCCAAGGTGCCTTATTGCTATTATAAACTGGTTACCAAAGTAATTAGAGCAGTAAAAATAAATGTTTTGTCATACCCGTGGTATCCTGTCTGATATACCACAGCTGTCAGCCAATCAGCATTCAGGGCTCGAACCACCCAGTTTATAATATGTATCATAGTTTTGTCATTCACCTGCATGGTTAGTTAATGTTTTAGCTACTTTTTTTACTTCCTTGTCATTTACTTCAATTAACCATTGATTTGTTATTACCAGTTAGTGAACTGTACAGACTGTCTAGACAGAACTAACCTGACATGGCTGGATGGCTGGCAGGGACAGAGACCATGCATTGTGAGAAAATGTCCCCACTCATTTGATAAACACCACAGAATTTCACCATGACATAGTTAATGATGAACTTAGTTGGTCTACCCTTATGGAAAAACCACATGATTTCACATGTGAAAAATCACATGATTTCACGTGACATTTACACGTTTTGCACATTTGAAACTAAGTGTTTTTGGAACACGTCACATGTGATATTTCACATTAAGTTTCACATGTGGGTCTCCCAAATGGTGCAGCGGTCCAAGGCACTGCATCTCAGTGCTAGAGGTGTCACTACAGACCCTGGTTAAATTCCAGGCTGTATCACAACCGGCCGTGATTGAGAGTCCCATAGGGCGCACAATTGGGGGTTGGCCGGGGTAGGTCATCATTGTAAATAAGAATTTGTTCTTAACTGGCTTGCCTTGTTAAATAAAAATAAAATGAAACCATGTGTTTTTGGAACACTTCACATAATCATATTTCTCATGTGGATTTACATTTTCACACAATATTTGATAGGTGATACCCTGCAAACATGATACTCACACAGTACAATTAACTTRGTTTTTTCAACTTACATATTGTACATTTATTTACACAGTAATAATTATTCATTGGGATTTAAACTCACAATCTCTTACTTCACAGTTTTCCAATCTTCCTGTTACACCACAATGTCTGTGTCAATAACTGATTTCACCTGTTTTCCTCAAGAAAAACTATTATATTTATCATAGTGATTCAGGAGTAACATTAAAACAGAATAATATGCCATACCAACATTAGGCAGCTATACAGAAAACCCTCATATTGCTGAAATAAGTCAATTAAATCAGTGATGAAAGAATAGTAAAAATAACTGATAACTAAAATAGCAGATGAGTCTTTTGTTAAGTGTATAGGTAATGCATGTGTAGTGGACAGCTCCAGACTTGGTGGCTCAGAGGAAAGGTCTGTGGACCTTAAATCTAGAGGTTGTGAGTTCAAATCCTAGGTTGGGTCATACTTCAGCTGAATAGTTATTCCAAATTTGAACATGTGTATCAAGTGTTCCAAAAACACATTTTCACATATCATGTGATTTCCCACAAGTGAAATCATGTGATTCAACATGTGCTTAAAAAAAAAATTACAATTGTTGCCATTTCTGTACATTTTGAGGTACATTTTTGTCATTTTACGGTCAATTTCTACAGTAATAGTGTTTTGCTATATATTTACAGTGAATTGCAATGCACTTGGGTACTTTTTGTCCCATTCTGCAAATTAACTTGGCACACCTCGCTTGCAATTGCATTTAAACTTATAGGATACTTATAGGATACTTATAGGATACTTATAGGATACTTATAGGATACTAGGATACTTTAGATGCGCTTATGACACAAACTGTTTTTAAAAAATTCTGTAATTTTACAGTAAGTTATCAGCTACTGAATTGCAGTGAAAATAGTGGAAAACAATTTTAATGCATTTTTACAGCTGAACTGTATTCTTTGCAGTAAATATACTAACAGCAACAAACTGCATTAAGAAGGTACACAGAAATTCCAATTCTAATTCCAATTCTTTTCAATGCCAGAGAATTTTGAATTGGAATTTGGTTCACTTTCTGAAATGACTGGAACTTAAATTGAATTGACCTCAACATTGGTTAGCATACTTCGGAAACAATCACACTTAGGATTTGAACTCAAAACCTATTGGATGCAAGCAACATGCATTTTCTGCTTAAGGTCTGTTGCCATCTTTATTTTTGCTATTTTCTACGTTGTAGAATAATAGTGAAGACATCAAAACCATGAAATAACACAAATGGAATCAAAAAGTGTTAAACCAATCAAAATATATTTGATATTTGAGATTCTTCAAAGTAGCCACACTTTGCCTTGATGGCAGCTTTGCACACTCTTGGCATTCTCTCAACCAGCTTCAGCAGCCTTGCGAGGGTTAACACATTGAACTGTTTTACTCACGTTGGCCACGGTGAAGGAGAGCCCACAGGTTTTGGTAGCGGGCCGTGTCAGTGGCACTGTATTGTCCTCAAAGCGAGCAAAGAAGTTGTTTAATTTGTCTGGGAGCAGACGTCGGTGTCTGCGACTGGGCTGGTTTTCTTTTTGTAATCCGTGATTGACTGTAGACCCTGCCACATACGTCTCGTGTTTGAGCCGTTGAATTGCAACTCTACTTTGTCTCTATAYTGACGCTTAGCTTGTTTGATTGCCTTGCGGAGGGAGTAGCTACACTGTTTGTATTCGGTCATGTTTCCGGTCACCTTGCCATGATTAAAAGCAGTGGTTTGCAATTTCAGTTTTGCGCGAATGCTGCCATCAATCCACGGTTTCTGGTTAGGGAAGGTTTTAATAGTATATTGGAGAAGATGTGTTTGCAGAGTGCCGTGGTTCAGATAGTTACTCTACTGGTGCCAAAATTTGACTGTAGCGTGTCAGCAAATATAATTAAAAGTTGACCCTATTCATCTATGGCAAAGATACTTATATATTTCCCCTTTCATGTGTGTCTGGTGTTAGCTAGTTACTGGCTAGCTAGGTGTTCATCTGTGTCTGGTGTTAGCTAGTTACTGGCTAGCTAGGTCTTCATCTGTGTCTGGTGTTAGCTAGTTACTGGCTAGCTAGGTCTTCATCTGTGTCTGGTGTTAGCTAGTTACTGGCTAGCTAGGTCTTCAGCCATCTTTGATCAGAAGGGGGGAATGGGTCGTTCAAAACTCAGTTACAGTTGCAGTCAACACATCCGTCAGTGCTGCTGTGAACTGCATCATCAGGGAGATTCAAAATGGGAAATGTATTTAACAATTTTTTCTATATAATTGATGCAATTTCAATGTTGATTGAGTTGCTTTGTGTATCACCACATTTGCTTGAGATGATTTTACTGCAACACTGCTCACTGCATTCAAAATGCATGACATAGGTGTATGTGAGCTCATGAACGTAAGCTAGACAAAACCTGTAGTGGACCATGACTGTTTAAATTTAATTAATATAATTTATGCCTTTTTAAAGGAGAGTATTCTAAATTACATTTGACATCTCGGCTTTCACATGCTGAAATGTTGTCACGTGTAGTGTCATGGTATCACATCTTGGAATGTTGCATCCTCATGTTGTCACATTTATTTCACATGAAATYGTGTCTTGACATGTGCTCACATGTTGTCACGTGTAGTTTCATGTTCTCACATGTTGTCACGTGTAGTTTCATGTTCCCACATGTTGTCATGTGTAGTTTCATGTTCTCACATGTTGTCGCGTGTAGTTTCATGTTCTCACATGTTGTCACGTGTAGTTTCATGTTCTCACATGTTGTCGCGTGTAGTTTCACTGTTCTCCACCATGTTTGTCGCGTGTAGTTTCATGTTCTCACATGTTGTCACTGTGTAGTTTCATGTTCTACATGTTGTCACGTGTAGTTTCATGTTCTCACATGTTGTCACGTGTAGTTTCATGTTCTCACATGTTGTCGCGTGTAGTTTCATGTTCTCACATGTTGTTCGCGTGTAGTTTCATGTCTCACATGTTGTCACGTGTAGTTTCATGTTCTCACATGTTGTCACGTGTAGTTTCATGTTCTCACATGTTGTCGCGTGTAGTTTCATGTTCTCACATGTTGTCACGTGTAGTTTCATGTTCTCACATGTTGTCGCGTGTAGTTTCATGTTCTCACATGTTGTCACGTGTAGTTTTCATGTTCTCACATGTTGTCGCGTGTAGTTTCATGTTCTCACATGTTGTCACGTGTAAGTTTCATGTTCTCACATGTTGTCGTGTGTAGTTTCATGTTCTCACATGTTGTCGCGTGTAGTTTCATGTTCTCACATGTTGCCATTTATTTGACGTTCATTTAAAATGAGATCATGTTCTCATCATGTTGTCGCATGTTATCATGTTAACTTCACATTTAATCACGTGATCACATTAGATTACACAAGATCATGTGACATTTCTGTGGTTTTTCCGCAAGGGTAGTTCAAGGTACATTAGTTTGATAATCTCCTGGAGTCGCATCTCGTAACAATGGTGTTGTCATATCAACCAGATGAAGGAGTCAAAGCGGTCTGTAATAGTGTAATGGCTGCCTGTTATTCTTCCATGTAGAATAGAAGTCCACACAATCCATGTTGTGATACTTAACTTCTTATGAAAAAGAACCTTGTTTTTTACTTTCCACAAAGTGAGAATGACATTTGTCACGAACTTCACACATCACAGACACATACAGTATACCTCCTCATTGAAAGAGACGGAATATATTCATGTTCGATAAGTGTGGGCTCCAAGCCCACTGTAGCAGATACAGTGTTCTTTCCAGTAACCACATTGTGTGCAAGATGTGGAGTTTTGTGAAAATGAAATGTACTATTTGAATATGATTTACATTAGGCAGACACTCATATCCAGAGCAACATACATTTTCATACTGATCCCCTGTAGGAATCAAAGCCACAACCCTCGTGTTGCAAGTGTCATGCTCTACCAACACTGGACCAGTTAGCATTTGGTTAGATGAAGAACATCACTTTATTGATTAACTGCACACAAGGTCCAACTGGAATTTGACCTCCTCAGAGAGTCACACACAAACAGGTTTTGGACCACTGCCACACTGGGCAGTGTTGTTGTGTGGGGTTAAGTCCCTTGCTCAAGGGGACAACAGCAGTCAATGGCATCTAAGATTTGATAGCCGCAAAACCTCTGGTACCCAGCTCACTCGGTGCCAGGTTTTTCACACCGGACCGAGGATTTGAACCTGCAACCCTTTGGTTACTGCCTCACCTCTCTAATTGCTAGGCTACCTGCCAACCCTCCAAGAGTAGAGTTCTCATAATACAKTGCCGAACACACAACAGAAACCATATGATACAACATATTCATACAATAAGTGCAAGTACAATAAGAAGTGCAAATATTCAAGTTGTTGTGCAAAATACAAGGTCAAAAGTCAATAACAGATCGAGCAGCAAAGTCAACAGACTTAAGCCTTCACTGCAGCTATGGCCTTGGGGATGGATGAGCTCTAGCAGTCTTCAGCCTGSGTAGGCCTATTCTGTGCTATTTCTACCATAGATGTATAGTTACTAGAACTCTTTTAATTTTCTAAAGCGTACATGGGTGGTGCTGGTTTCATGACCAGCAAGAATAAATGTGAGGTCGAGCATTTTCAAATGATAAGTTCACATATGGTGCTGTGCAGTGGTGGAAAAAGTACTCAATAAACATACCTGAGGGAATGTATAGATACCTTAATAGAGAATGACTCAAGTAAAAGTGAAAATCACCCAGTAAAATACTACTTGAGTAAAAGTCTAAAAGTATTTGGTTTTAAATATACTTAAGTATGGAAAGTAAAAGTATAAATCACTTCAAATTCTTTATGTTAAGCAAATCAGATGGCACCGTTTTCTTGTTTTTAAAATTTATGGATAGCCAGGGGCACACTCCAACACTCGGACATAATTTACAAACAAAGCAAGTGTGTAGTGAGTCTGCCAGATCAGAGGCAGTAGGGATGACCAGGGATGTTCTCTTGATAAGTGTCTGAATTGGACAATTTTTTTGTCCTGTTAAGCATTCAAAATGTAACGAGTACTTTTGGGTGTCAGGGAAAATGTAAGGAGTAAAAAGTGTGTTATTTTCTTTAGGAATGTAGTGAAGTAAAAGTTGTAAAATATATATATAGTAAAGTACAGATACCCCCCCAAAATACTTAAGTAGTACTTTAAAGTAGTTTTACTTAAGTACTTTGCACCAGTGGTCCTGTGTGATTTATGTATTCTGTTTCTATGATTTCTACCCACGGTGTAGAATGTAGAACTTCAGCTTCAGAATCCTCATACTGGCTCCCCATGCACTACCCACTCTTGCACTACAGAATATCAGCCTAGTTATACTAAAATGTAGCAATGTAGCAATAAAATATATTATTTATATATACACTAGATGACAGATAGGGATCGCTGTGTTGAAGCCACCTTGCCTCCATCTTGGCACTCCTCTACCGTTGTAAAAAATATTTTGGAAGCTATAGAAATGCCTTTATTAATGTCTACATTAGTTTTTGCCACATTCATTCTATTACAGACACCTTACTGTATATTTGTAAATTATATTATGTGAGCTAAACTTATATATATATTTGTTTTAATATATAAAAACACTTTCCGTCAAGTATATTTGTTTGAGATTATTAATGTTACTGTCCCCACTACAACAACAAAACATACATAAATACATGTAAGTTTGACCTTGAAACATGTAGTTGAAACACTGTAGAATTCCATTCATTCCTATGGAGGACTGCTCCTACTGGGGAGTGCCAATATGGCTGACCGGTGGCTTCAAAGCCTCTCAATGGTCAATACATGGCATCAGCAATTCAGGGTTTATTGCATAAAATACTACAAAATATGAGATCCAGTTTTAGTTTCTGTCTCAATGAAGTATCAAAATGTTCAAAACCCCCCAAAAATGCTCATATCAGAGGAGCTTCAGATCTCAATCAGGTCTAGGTTGCACGTGAGCACGCACAGACACACTACCAAAGAGGACATCTAAGGCCACATTGATTTAACTTTGAAGACCCACCCTCCCTCCACCCATCTAGCCCCCCCCCCCCCAGTTGTCTAGATGTACTTTGATTAGAGCCAGATCATTTATAAGCGCAAAGAATAACACTTTACTTGGCTGGATATGCTGCTCTTGGAACAACAAGTCATGCAGCACCACCACCACCTATCCCAGGACAGACCCTGCTGTTACTTTAGAGCAGCACCACCACCTATCCCAGGACAGACCCTGCTGTTACTTTAGAGCAGCACCACCACCTATCCCAGGACAGACCCTGCGGTACTAATCACAAACAAAAGCCTCTGGGATTTCCCTCTGTGTTCTTTCTTTCTTGTTATCTACCCATGAGGAATTGGGTTGAGTGGGTTTGGTCGTTGAATAAACGTCTCGAAAGGGATTTCTTCATTGTTTCTCAACTGGGACTGTTATTATGAAGGAAGGAACTGAAATTCTATCAGAAGCTAGGCAGAGAGAGAGAGCAAATGGGTAGGAGTGATGGAGGGTGGGCAGGGTGGGCAGAGCAGCCCCACTCAGGGTTGATGTAATGTTTACTTAATGCTCAGCACAGCTATTTCCTCTCTCTGAGTCGGCCTGGCCGAGCCAAGGGGCAGAGATACACCATACAGGAGGTCACAGGCACAGTCTGAGACAAATGTATTATAATTTCACAGCATCTTAAAGAATTGTGTTTGAAAGTGCTCCTGTAACATGAGACAATCAAGTGGACGATAGTGCTTCTCAGTTCTCGTTATCTGCAAAATGCTGTGGTCAAGCAACAATTATATTCATAATTCCCTGGTACTGATAAAGAACTTATATAATGTTTAACGAATTCACCTACTTTTGATACAATTTACTGTAGCTTCCCACTGGATCTGTTATGGCATGTAAACACTGCAGAAAACTGATCTAAACCATGTACTGAAAAACTTAGGGGGTCAAGACTTTAGCTTTTGGCCTATGGCAGTCAGGTCTTGGAAAATGTTTGTCTGGAAAGAAATCAACGGTCAGTATGACCCAGGGGGACTGTGGATCTGCTACAGTAGAGTACTGAAGGGCTGGGGGGTGAGGATGATGATAAGGCTCTCAGGATATTGTAAACAGGAGAATGTCCTTACTCTTGCTTACTGTTATGCCCTAGTACAGTAGCTAGTGTCTCCCAAATAGCTCATGCCAGTTGATCTCGGATCTCATATCCCCAGAGGTCAATAAAACATAAATATATCAACACATAAGGTTGCCATAGTAGCGACAATCATGTTCTTGTTGTCAGTTTCTCACAGAGTCCAGGATCCATTCGTCTGTGAGTGTTGATCCACCACTAGTAACTTACTATAATTGGGGACCATATTCTCTTCCTCTGAAGAGGAACTGTATCTGCTGATGCTGAAGTGCTGCATTACATTTTCACAAGTTGACTTGACAAGTCGTAAAAGTGTGTCACCCGTTGCAAATGTCTCGTTCAAATGTCTCTATATTCAGACTTGTGTTCTGCAAACACCCTTCAGTGGTTGTTAAAGGCTTGGGAAACACCCACGGAACAGAATACATCTTTAAAGATAGATTTAGATTATTCTATGGTTATTAAGCCTGGTCTAGTGAATTGATATTAAACACATTATTTCAGTGCTATTATACTGTCTTAAAGCCCCGACTCAATAAAATGTTGTATAATTTATTTCCTTGAGACCAATTTTGCCATTGAAATGCTCAGTCTGATCATGTGGGTTATTGATCAGAATAATCAGATCAGATTGTGATGTCATGCTGTGGGCCAAAAAGTCCCTCCCACCTGAACAGGCTGAAATTCCAGACATTTTCTTTCTTCAAAAAGCTCTTACACTGAAAGGCCATTATTATMATTTTCACAATATCAATCATAAAATATCATAAAAAAACAGGAAAATCACATTTCTGACTGTACTGCCACTTTAATTGTATTTAATTTAACTAAGCAAGTCAGTTAAGAACAACTTCTTATTTACAATGATGGCATACACCGGCCAAACCTGGATGACGCTGGGCCAATTGTGCGCTGCCCTATGGGACTCCCAATCACGGCCGGTTGTGATACAGCCTGGATTCAAACCAGGGTGTCTGTAGTGACGCCTCAAGCACTAAGATGCAGTGCCTTAGGCTGCTGTGCCACTCGGGAGCCCCCAAAAGCCCCCCTTTAATGTCAAATATCATCTGATTGTTGGCTTTGACAGGGCTATAATATCAATTCTCCAGAAGCGACAACATTATGCACTCAAAGGCRTGGAACACAGGTGTTGTTGTCACGCAACAATTCACAGACAGCAGAACTACAGTCAATTACTTCCTCCTTCTATGTATGAATATACACAAATATCTGGTGAACATGACATTTTTATAACGTTCATAGTATAACATCAACAACCCTATGAAGATGTTTGGACCTTTTGACATAATGTCTTAGTTTTTTTTACTGACAACCGCACAGTTGTGGGTTCAAGTCCTATTTTGACTACTGTACCCTCCAAATTCCCTTATAAGTAATGGAAATGTTTTTTCGGAATCAAACACGTGATGTCAGGGTAACAGATTGTTAATGTCAGTTTATGAAAAACATCTATAGCTGTATTTCAAGTTACGAGATGCCAGTAAGTCTCGGTCTCTTCACTTTATCACAATGTGAGCACTGCCAGACCTTCATTACATCAGAGAACCTCACCAACCCACACCCTGTGCGGTGCCCCTGGCCTTCAGGAAGAATAGGAGAACAGAGGGGGGTGAGAGAAGAGAGCGGAAGGTTGGGAGGGGTGGCAGGCGGGAGGGAGGGAGAGAGTGGGGAGGAAGGGCAGGGTTGGTGATATGAATAGCGATTGAAAGGCTAAGGAGGGGAGAAGGGTCTCCAGAGAGTAGCAGGGGGGTGATGACTGAGGACATCTTCCTGCCCCACTGAATGTCTCAATGACTGTGCTGCTATCTGGAGGTCTGGTTCTGAAATGTCTGGATCTTGGTCTGGGTCCAGGTTTTGGTCTGGTCCGGGTCCGGGTTGTGCTCTGGGTACGGGTTGTGCTCTGGGTCTGGGTTTTGGTCTGGATCTGGGTCCGGGTTTTGCTCTCGGTCCAGGTTTTGATCTGGATCTGGGTTCGGGTTTTTATATTACAACATTTTAATCAACTTCCTCATCATTGTTCTACCTAAGTTGTGAAGTGTGCCCTTATTATGGCTGATGTAATGAAGGATAGGACTCTTCTAACCAGACAGTAACCAGTATGTTAAGTTGAGTAAATGAATCTCCTCATCTACTGGACTGCATAGCTGTGGATGTGTGGGAGAGAACAGGGCTTGTATAGTGGGCCGGTGATGTGGGTTTAATGTTTAGCCGTCTGGTAAACAGAGTGGACCGCAGGACATCAGCCAAGGCCTGTGGTTTGTGTTGGTGGAATGTTTAGTTTTGTCTAATCATTAAGATTGTGTTGGTCTGGACCAGGAAACTGGCAAGTTACCATGATACATCAGAGCACAGAGAAAATAGTAGGAAAATGGCTGTGTGTGTGTGTGTCTATTGAGTGTATGCATTGTATGAGAGTGTGTTCTATAACAGTTAATCATACAATAAAGGGAACAATTTTTCTGTTCCATTTCCCTGTGTGGTGTAAGAATGGGGAAAACCCTGCTGTGCACCACCTGATAGCATCTAAAGGTACACACTACACTGGTCTCTGGACATACAGGKCATTCGGGAAGTATACAGACCACTTCACTTTTTCCACATTTTGTTATGTTACAGCCTTTATTCTRAAATTGATTAAATACAAGTTTCCTCAATCTACACACAATACCCCATGATGACAAAGTAAAAACARGTTTGCAAATTTATATTAAAAAAACTGCAATACCTTATTTACATAAATATTCAGACCCTTTGCTATGAGACTCAAAATTGAGCTCAGGTTCATCTTGTTTCCATTGTTGTAACGATGTGCACTGAGAGTCGGGAAGCAAGTTCAGGGAGTGAGTGTTTTAATAAAATAAACGGAACAAGAAACACTAACAGCACACAGACATGAAACAGAAAAGATGACATCTGGGGAAGGAACCAAAGGGAGTGACATATATATATAGGGAAGTTAATCAGGGAAGTGATGGAGTCCAGGTGAGTCTGAAGACAATGGTCACCATCGTTACGATGGTGACCATTGTGCGCCATAACGAGCAGCGATGGAGTCCAGGTCATACTGATGGTGCACGTAATGATGGTGACAGGTATGTGCAACAATGGTGACAGGTGTGCGCCATAACGACCAGCCTGGTGATCTAGAGGCCGGAGAGGGAGCACACGTGACAATTGTTCATTCTTGAGATGTTTGAACAACTTGATTGGAGTCCACCTGTGATAAATTCAATTGATTGGACATGATTTGGAAAGGCACACACCTTTCTATATAAGGTCTCACAGTTGATAGTGCATGTCAGAGCAAAAACCACGTCATGGGGTCGAAGGAATTGTCCGTAGACGGCAGAGGCAGGATTTTGTTGAGGCACAGATCGGGGGAAGGGTACCAACATTGAACCAGCATTGAAGGTCCCCAAGAACACAGTGGCCTCCATCATTCTTAAATGGAAGAAGTTTGGAACGACCAACTCTTCCTAGAGCTGGCCGCCCGGCCAAATTGAGCAATCAGGTGAGAAGGGCCTTACTCGGGGAGGTGACCAAGAACCCAATGGTCACTCTGACAGAGCTTCAGAGTTCCTCCGTGGAGATGGGAGAACATTCCAGAAGGACCACCWTCTTGGTAGCACTCCACCAATCAGGCCTTTATGGTAGAGTGGCCAGGCGGAAGTCACTCCTCAGTAAAAGGCACATGACAGGCCGGGACTGGGAGACTAGTCGGGATCGAGGGAAAAATGAACGATGCAAAGTACAGAGTTTCTTGATGAAAACCTGCTCCAGAGCTCTCAGGACCTGGTAAAGGTTCACCTTCCAACAGGACAACGACCGCAAGGCTGAGTTAGAGCACTCTATATGCATTTGGGTCCAAAGGTTTTTATATGACCAATCATATCGAGTGGTTCCAATGACAAATTTGACACGAGCCATCCGTCGCTTGTGACTTTCTTCAGCAAAGATGGCTGACAAAACATTAAGGTGGAAGCAAATGTAAGTAATTATAATGTCAGAACGAGTCAAGCAAACATTTAMAATTGAGAGGAATATGTTAATGTAGAGACAAACGATTGTGTATATTTTTTTGTCATAAAGTTAATTTACGAAAATCCCTATTTAGCAAGTTAGCTGACTAGCTAACATTAGCCAGCTAGCTAGCTAGTCTTATGATATGAGGATGAAATTGTAATTTGTTTAATATTTTATGGACTCCTGAGAGAACCAGCAAACCAGGCTGTTGTCTTGTGAAACAGTGGATGTAAAGATTCTCGCTAGCTGAAGCATTTACTGTAAATTGAATGTACACTTGTGTAAGCTTGTCTTGCTTATATTTGCCATGCAATGCAGCTGAAGTAACATAGCTAGCTATTTATTTACCTTATTGTGTAGTGGAGGATAAAAATAACTGTATGCCTATGGATGTGTAGCTAGCTACAGTATGTAGCCCATCTGTGTATGGACCCTAAAGCGTTTGGTATGAATATTAGTTCAGAACCTATGAACCTCAGCTATCATAGTAGTTGTATCGACTTCAAGTTTGAATGGCATTAAAGAAGCCTTTGGATTGAGTWGAATATAATAACTTTATTGTGCCAAGGATGCWAGTCCTATTTACATGTACTGTATGTATTACCATGCATGAGATCCCCACATTGTAGCCTGTACATTGAATATATTCACTGCTCATGTACTCTTCCTTGGCAAGTAAAGGTGCAGTTMAAGTATGAATCTCTGACATTATTTCTAAGTCATTTCCAATACCAGGTGTATCAAACTCCATTCTTTGAATGATTCTGTGTCTGCATGTATGTATTACAATTATACACCTGGTACATCAATGATTACACATTGTAACTATGCAATAGACTAGAAACATGATTTAAGTAAAGTTAATCTTCTTAACTTGCCACATTCATTTTTATCTGGCACCAATATCAACTCCAGTAATGAAATTGCTAATGGTCAACGTTCGTCTTCCTTGGGAAGAGATGTGACCCAGCGCAGCGTGCGTTGCAAAAATACACTTCTTTTATTGAAAGAGAGAGAAAAACACAAAAAACACTATATTACAAACAACAAAAACAAACAAACGACCGTGAAAGCTTAATAAACGTAAGTGCACAGACAAAGCAAACCAAAACGTCAACATAGACAAACTGCACCCACAAAAGCCTTACTGCCTATTGGCAGCCTAAATAATGGCTCCCAATCAGAGACAATTGAAATGGAACAGGCGTCCTCTTGATTGAAGGACCCCGCAATCTGAGCAGGCCATAGAAACATAACTAGACAACCTCACTTCTCTCTCCCCATACCACATTTACAACACCCTAGACAAGGAACAAAACAACACAAAGACAAAAAACCCACCCAACTCACGCCCTGGACCAACTAATATAAATAACAGAGAAAAGGAACCAATAGGTTCAGGAACGTGGAACCATAAACCCCCCTTTAGTGCGGGAACTTTGCCGGCGCCCACCAGCAAAAATCTAGGGGAGGTCTGGTGGCGTCTGTCCACGGGCGGTCTGGCCGCTGGTCGTGGTCCCACCCCCACCATAGTCACTACCCGCTTTTTCGTTAGCCTCCTCCAAATGGCACCCTCCCAATTAACCCACCGGGACTAAAGGCAGCGACGACTATAGGGCAGCGGCCGGACACAGGGCAGCAGCCGGACTGAAGGCGCGGCAGCAGCGGGAATACAGGGCGCAAGGCCGGACAAGGCGCCCACCGACTAAGGGGGCAGGCAACGCAAGGGGCAAGCACCAGGATTAAGGGGCAGCACCGGACTGGCTGGCGCGGATCCTGGGCTGGCTGGCGGATCCTGGCGGATTGACGGCTCTGCGGCTGCTGGATTAGGCTTTCTCGGGATCTGGCGATGACGGCTCTGCGACTGCGTGAGCTTCTGGGCGCGCTGGGATGGACGGGCTCTGGCGGATCCTGGCTGGCGAACGTGCGTCCTGCGCGGATCTGCTGCGCTTTCTGGCGGGGATTTTGTGAACGGCTTCTGGCTGATCTGGGCTCGCTGACGGGGGGGCCTGCGATTGGGCTGGATCCTAGGCTGGCTGACGGGGCTCTGGCTGGTCTCCTGCTGGCCTGACGGCTCTGCTGGTCCTGGCTCGCTGCTACGGCTGTGCTGTGTCCTGGCTCGCTTGACGCTCTGTGGTCTGGGCGAGGCTCTGGGTCCTGCTCGCTGACGGGGCTCGCTGGTCCTGGCTCGCTACGGCTCTGGCTGGTCCATGCTCGTTGGACGCCTTCTGGCTGGTCCAAGGGCTCGTGGGACGGGCTTTTTCTGGCTGGATCCGGTTCTGCGGAAAAGCTCTGGCTGGGATTCCGGTTTTTCTGCGGGAAGGCTTTCTGCTTTGATTCCGTCTTGGGCGGGAAGCTCTGGCTGTTCCGTGGCGGGAAAGGGCTTTCTGGGCTGATTTCCGTTGGCGAAGGGCCTTTCTGGGGCTGTCCGGTTCTGCGGGGGAAGGGCTTGCGTGATTCCGTCTGCGGAACTCTGGGCTTGGATCCGGTTTTTCTGCGGAGAAGGCTCTGGTGATTCCGTCTGGGAAGGCGCTGGCTGAATCCGGGTCTGGGCGGGAAGCCTCTGGCTTTGATTCCGGGTCTGGCGGGAAGCTTTGCTGAATTCCGGTTTCTGGCGGGGAAAGGCTTCTGGCTATCCGGTCTGGCGGGAGGGGGCTTCTAGTAGGGGCTCATGGGGCAGACGGCGGCAATGCCAGGGCCTCATGGCAAGACGGCGGCCTTTTGAAAGGCTTTTCCAATACAGACGGGCAGTCATGCGGGCGGCTGTGGCAAGACGGGACCAGTTCAAGAACGCGTTGGGGCAGGAACGGGGCAGTTTTCAGGGCGCGTTGGCAGACGGGGCAGTTCCAAAGCGCCGCTTTGGGGCAGAACGGCGAAAGTTTTTCAGGCGCCGTTGGGCAGAACGTGCAGTTTCAGGCGCCGCTTGGCAATAACGGGGCAGTGTTTTCAGGCGGGCCGCTTGGCAGGACGGCATTTCCAGGCGCGTTTGGGGCAGACGGCAGGGACTCCTGGGCCGGCTGGAGGAACGCCCCCACTGTGGCCTGGATGTGGCGTGTTGCCGGAACTGAGGTACCGGGCTAAAGGACACGCACCCTTCAGGGCTAGTTGCGGGGGACAACAACAGGGCACACTGGGGACTCTTTCAGCGTACTATTAGGCCTTTGATGGTTGGTTAAACCGGCCCCCACTTGTTGGTACCGTGCTGGAGGCCACGCAACAATACCAGGGCGAGGGGGACGGGGAAATGGAACAGTGCTTAACCAGGGCTCTGGAAAGACGCACCATGAGGTTTGGTGGCGTTGTACCGGAAAACTTGGTGGTTTACCGGAATGGAAGGACACGCACCTTCAAGGGGCTAGTTGCGGGGAGCAGGGGGGAACAGGCCCACACTTGAAGGTTTCTCAAAGGGCGCCACTATAGACTGGTTGCGGTGGTAACCCGGGAAAAACTGGTTGTACCCGGCTTGAGGGGACCGCAACCTCAGGAACGAGTGCGGGGAAGGAAGAATTTCCAGGCGTACAGCTTTCTGGGAAACGCCACAGGAGGCTTGGTGCGTTGGGTGTCAGCCCAACTGGGTTGGTAAACTTGGGCTGGAAACCACGCCACCACAGGAAGAGTTGCTGGAGGGAGGAAACCAGGGCTTCTGGAGGGGACGCCACTGGAAAGGCCTGGTGCTGGTTGTTCAGCAAAACTGGTGTTACTGGCTTGGAAAAAACACACAACCACCAGGGCTAGTGCGGAGGAAGCCAGTAAACAGGAACGCAAACAGGGGGACGGCTTTGGTGCGTGCTGTAGGGCAAACGTTCTAACCCCAGACGGGCTAGCACGCCTCCTTCCAGGACGGAGTTATGGAAAAAGCTGTTCCCGGTGACCATTTAACTCACCCAACACGTTTCATTTCGGGGGGAGAATTGCCGTGCCTCATGCAACCCAAAACCAGTAACATGTCGCCTCATAAACTTCTCTCCTCCCAATTCTCCCATTAAAAAACTGTCCTCTGGTCTTTCTTGGTTCACTCAACCTCCAAAAATCGCCCTTCACCGGCTTTCCTTACGGTTAAAGCAGGAGGGGAGTTGGGCTCACCGGCCCCGACTGGACCCCAATTTAAAAACTTACCCGAGGACCCCCCCCAAGAAAATTTTGGGTTTTTGGAACTTACCGGGCGTTCCAGGCCTTGTTTTCTTCTTGGCTTTCCTCATAATCGCCGGCCTCTCTTCTTTCCGCTGCCTTTTCCCAGCCAGGGACTTTTGGCGGCGATTATTTCCTTTCCTGGTTTTGGCCCAGGGTTCCTTTTTTCGTCCCAATATTTTTTTTCCTTTCCCATGTCCACGGAGCTGGTACTTTTTGCGGGCTTTGTTTGTTGGTCCGCTGCACGCTGCTTGGATCCATGTTTGGTTGGGGTAGGTTTCTTTTTCCACGTGTCGGGTCTTCTTGAGGAGGAAGAGTGACCCAAGGCGCAGCGTGTGGGCCAAAAAATACACATCTTCTTTATTGAAGAGAGAAAAAAACCCCACCAAACGAAAACACTTATATTTTACCAAAAAACTAAAACAAAAAACCCCAAACCGTGAAAAGCTAAATAAACGTAAGGTGCAACAGGAACCAAGGCAAACCCAAACGTTTTCCAAAACATAGGACAACTTACCCCACAAAAGCCTCTGCCATTTGGGCAGCCCTTTAATATGGCTCCCCAATCCAGGGAGACCATTGAATGGGAACAAGCGTTCCTTTTCTGATTAGGGAACCCAATTCTAGCAAGCATAGGGACATTAACTTTAGACAAAAACCTCCCCACTCTCTCTACCCCCCATTACCCACATACCAAAACCCCACCCCCTAGACTAAGGGGGGGGAACCAAAAACACACAAAGGAACAACCCCCACCCAAACTCACGCCCTGGACCAACTTAAAATTAAATAACAGGGAAAAAAGAAACAATAGGGTTTTTCAGGGGAAACTTTGGGTACAACTAAATTGTATTATTTCCTTCATGGGGGCCTATTTATTGCTTAACCTCCCCAACTCTTCTACATTTGCACACACTGTACATAGAAAAATCTATTTATTTTATATTGTGCTATTGACTGTACATTTGTAACTCTGTTGTTTTTGTCTCACTGCTTTGCTTTATCTTGGGCAGGTCGCAGTTGTAAATGAGAACTTGTTCTCAACTGGCCTACCTGGTGAAATAAACGTGTAGTATTTCAATGAGATACTTAATTTCAACCAGTRGAGAACGTGAAACACTTTATTTAAAGTTCATTATTCAGGTGTTATAAATACATAATACATGCATTATAAATATTATATTTGTAATATATTATAAATACAAGTTCAATCTGTACTTCAATGCACATGGTGTGCATTATAAAGAAAGAGGTGGAGAGAGGGGTGTAGAAGACAGAAAAGAGGTAAAACAGAGGAGCAGGGAAGACAGCATATGATTAATGAATCACAGTGCTACCCTAATATTCTCTCAGTTCATCACAATTACATAGTGTTTCTAGGGGTGTCTCCTAACCAGCCTTGGGCTCCCAGTCAGCCCGACGGTTATCTTAAGAGCGGTTATAGCTAGCGATGACGGGACTGGCTTCCTCTCTCACATCAAAACATACCTGCAGACGAGAGACAGATGGATAGAGAGAGAGCATGATTAASCCTTGTTTTTTTTATTCTAACACGGTCAGTCATCATAATCATCAGGAGGTGAAATGCAAAACTGACCTTGGATCATTAACTCTCGGACTACTACATCTCTATCTGTATTTCAATGTAAAGYATCTCTTTAATAATACTTCCTGTTGACCAGACCAATTGACCTCTCACCTATGATCATGCTGTGCCCTCTGTGTCAGCCAGTTCAGATGCGGGAGGGGTTCACCAACACAGCTGATATAACCTAGAGGATTTAGGGAGAAGAGGSAGAAGGATGAAGTGAAGGAGAGAGACTGTTATTGAGAMAATAAGGTAGTTAAAGAGATTGTTAAACAGGAATCTGTGTGTGTGTAGTCTCCCCTGGTGTCCACACTAAGTGGCTACAGAGTACTGTATGCTAAGAAAACAGACAYATGTGGACAAACAATATAAGATAATGTCCGTTATTGGACTTTTACATTACAAGATCACAAATTAATACATRAATACCACTTGAAGCTTRATGACTTGATCATTTGAATCAGTTGTGTAGGGTTAAGGCAACAGCTGGTGAGGTGTCAGGTTCGCCTCTGTACTTAAAGGGTGATTATTCCAACTCTCTGTGAAATGCTGCAGACCTACCCACAGACGAGTTATGAACATGGCAGGTAGCCTAGTGGTTAGTGWAAGGTTGCTAGATCGCATCCGTGAGCTGACAAGGTAAAAATCTGTCGATCTGCCCCTGAACAAGACAGTTAACCCACYGTTTCTAGGCTGTCATTGTAAATAAGAATTTGTTCTTAACTGACTTGCCTAGTTAAATAAAGGTAAAAAAACACATATCCCACACAGAAGAGGTGGATAGAATTTGACAGGTCAAGTTAGCCTTCTTCCTCCAAACTGTGTAGCAATTTGTAGGACTGACATGTCACAGCACTCCAAACATCTCTCCATAATTGTTCTCCATAATTGAAAATGTTTTGTGGAGATAGAATTGACACAAGTATTTTTCCAACAATTGTTTACAGACAGATTATTTAACTTATAATTCACTGTATCACAATTCCAGTGGGTCAGAATTTACATACACTAAGTTGACTGTGCCTTTAAACAGCTTGGAAAATTCCAGAAAATTATGTCATGGCTTTAGAAGCGTCTGATAGGCTAATTGACATCATTTGAGTCAATTGGAGGTGTACCTGTGGATGTATTTCAAGCCTACTTCAAACTCAGTGCCTCTTTGCTTGACATCATGGGAAAATCAAAAGAAATCAGCCAAGACCTCAACATTTTTTGAGACCTCCACAAGTCTGGTTCATCCTTGGGAGCAATTTCCAAACACCTGAAAGTACCACGTTCATCTGTACAAACAATAGTACGCAAGTATAAACACCATGGGACCACACAGCCGTCATACCACTAGAAGGAGACACGTTCTGTCTCCTAGAGATGAACGTACTTTGGTGCAAAAAGTGCAAATCAATCCAGAACAACAGAAAGGACCTTGTGAAGATGCTGGAGGAAACAGGTAAGATATATATCCACAGTAAATGAGTTATATCGACATAACCTGAAAGGCCGCTCAGCAAGGAAGAAGCCACTGCTCCAAAACCGCCTAAAAAAGCCAGACCACGGTTTGCAAATGCATATTGGACAAAGATCGTACTTTTGGAGAAATGTCCTCTGGTCTGATGAAATTAAACTGAACTGTTGGCCATAATGACCATCGTTTTGTTTGGAGGAAAAAAGGGGAGGCTTGCAAGCCGAAGAACATCATCCCAACCGTGAAGCAGGGGTGCAGCATCATGTTGTGGGGGTGCTTTGCTGCAGGAGACTGGTGCACTCACAAAATAGATGGCGTCATGAGGTAGAAAATTATGGATATATTGAAGCAACATCTCAAGACATCAGTCAGGAAGTTAAAGCTTGGTCGCAAATGGGCCTCCAAATGGACAATGACCCAAGCATACTTCCAAAGTTGTGGCAAAATGGCTTAAGGACAACAAAGCAAGGTATTGGAGTGGCCATCACAAAGCTTGACCTCAATCCTATAGAAAATGTTGTGGCAGAACTGAAAAAGCCTGTGAGAGCAGGTAGCGACA
>NW_019943932.1:81919-95543 GCF_002910315.2 Salvelinus sp. IW2-2015
GGAGGCCGACAAACCTGACTCAGTTACACCAGCTCTGTCAGGAGGAATGGGCCAAAATTCACCCAACTTATTGTGGGAAGCTTGTGGAAGGCTCCCTGAAATGTTTGATAAAGGTTAAACAATTTAAATGGAATGCTAAGAAATACTAATTGAGTGTATGTAAACTTCTGAACCACTGGGAATGTGATGAAAGAAATGTCAGGAATTGTGAAAAACCGAGTTTAAATGTATTTGGCTAAGGTGTATGTAAACTTCCAACTTCTACTGTACATCTGGCAATATCTACATTTTCGACCCCTTGATCAGCTCGCACTCTGAAAGTAAAAAAAATAGCTTATTTTTTGTAAATATGAAAACAATAACTGAGATATGACTGTCCAATCTAAAACAGCAGATGTCATTTTCAGGATACGTCAATACAGCACAGAAAGCYTAAYACCAGACTGGTATTTTGGTTGTTCATTAWGCGATTGGAATAATGCAATATGCATACAAAATAATATACTTACGTTCCTTGAAACKCCATCTATACCGCCAARGATGACAATGTTGTATCTTGAAAAAAAGCATTGGAATTAAAAGTGAAATGTTTAACCTATTAACCTGCTTCATTATTTATGTATTAACAGTTGATGAAGAACAACTCCTATTTCATACATCATTGAACATTTGTCTACGAATAAGTAAGAATAAAAAAGTTAAAAACTTTTTAGATTTGATGGAGACATTATACATCTCTTACATTATACCYTATCAATTTATGATTTGTATCAATGTGGACGAGAGACAGGGGAGCAGAAACAGAGTATTTTTGCCGAGCAATGCAACAAAGCTGGATCATTCTGGCAATGATACCTGCACCATCTACACGCTGCAAAGACTCTTCGCCATTATACACGATGGCCCATTGCTTTGACCATTCTAAAGCCCGCATGGGGCATCCTTGCCTTAATGGCCCTGACTTTATGATATAACTCTTCATCTGACATATCAGAATAGCATTCTCTGACAGACATATTGGGTTCTTTCATCCTTCTGTAAAAAAAGCTAACCATTACACKGTCATGAAATATGATTATATATCGACTATGAAACAAATAGGACATGGCCTGCTTACGAGTTGCCATGAAAGAAAGTTAKATGAATTCAACTGAAAATGGCAAGAACAGGCGTTCGTAGCTCAATGTTTTTGGTAAGCTTGAGAATAATAATTGCATGATTTATCATTCTACGGTATGCATGTATGTATGTATGTMTGTAATATAGTAGAATGTTATGAACCGACACTGAATCATAGGAGCTAACTACTAGCTATGTAGAAGTTRGACAGAAGAATGCCCAGTGCTGCTTACCTGAGATGCCATCATCACACAGTCCTTYGTAGGTGTCCGCTATGACTTCCTTTCTGTCGGAAAGAAAGGCTGAACAGTATTGGTTATAGCCAAACTGACACTCAAAAAATGGCCAAAATGGAAGGTGGTTGATAACGAAATGAAATAGGAGTTTTGTCTTCAAAAACATTTTTTGTTCTCKAAATATTTTTTGGGGAATAAAATGCATAACGTTTTGCGCTCTATTACAAAATATTTGATTATTATTTTTACTTTGTAGCCTTGTTTTTTTGCTTTCAGAACAATTATTTTTTATTGAAAATAAAGTTTTGCTCTTGACAAAAAGACACAAATGTACCTCCATAACATATAACAATCTGCCTGTGAATAACCAGACCTTCATACAAACTTGCTATGCAGAATTCTTGACGACTCAGGCGGAGAATGACGCTTGGAAGAGGGCGAGGAACAAGTATTTGTTGCAAGTTGGGGAGGGGGKCTAATAACTGAACAACAGACTATTCAACATTTACTAAAGAATAGTCTAATAGTCGAGCTAGGTGTGAACCCCCCYTATCACAGACCAGATTTGCCCTAACGACCAAGGGGGAGKTAGAGCACTGATTATGCTTTTGGGTCCCAATRCACTACTGTGTGTCTAACTGACAATGAATGGGCAATATAAAAACACCATAATAGAAACACCATAATATTAATCAAATGAATTAAGCCTAATTTCTTAAAATCAACCCCATAAACTATGTTATTACAAAAAAAGCTTTTAAATTCTCTGGAAATGGCAATATGGAAGACTATCAAATGCTTCTCAAATATGACCTCTGGTGGTCAAACTAGCACTAACTCACATTAACAGAAAAAATGGCAGACAAATAATTAACGTGCCACAGAATGCTGMAGCAGCCCACAAGTGGTGCTGCAGTATGATGCAACTTTTAAAGGAGGAACCACTGTATGTCACTAGACTGTCTTATACACTGAGTATACAAAACATTACGAACACCTGCTCTCAATATTAGGAAGGTGTTCTATGGGTGGGTAATGTGGTATCAGGCTTGGAGACTACAGATGACCTACACTCTCCAAAAGAAGGTGCTAGTTAGTACCAAAAAGTGGTTCTTCATTTGGTCTACATAGGGGAACCCTTTTTTCGGCTGCTGTGGACAACCTTTTTTCTATCAGTTTTTTGAATAACCTTTTGCAAGCCCGAACCAGAGGGCTCCTCATTGCACTGTAAATATAAAGAAGTTACTGTATTTTCAGGTATTATTTCTATAAGGGACAGTATGCTGCTGAATTCTGATTACTTGGGAGTTAACCTTACTTGGGATATGAAATCACAACCTCTTGGTTGCCAGCAACCTGACTTCCCTGCTATGCCACTGGGTCTCTGGGTAGAGATTGAGATTGTTAAAAGATTAGAATCAATAGATATTATGTCATTTGTCCCTATGGGGGAACCCTTTTGGGTGCCATATAGAAGCCTTAGATCTTTTAGGACCATCTCACAAGGAACCCTGGTTTTGTTTTTGTTTTGTCCCTGTAGGGCAGGGTTCATGAACTAGATTCAGCCGTGGGCTGTTTTTTAATTCAGCGAATGGTCAGGGGGCCAGAACATAATTACAAATAATTTATAGACTGCAAATTGACCACAAGAAGCCCAAACAGATATAATATCTGACCAAAACATAATCATTTCAAAGCTTGCTTATATTTGTATACGATCACATATCTCTCTTTATTATGTGTGGGAATACTTTGTAACAGATTTATAAAATTAAAATCACTTGGAACTGATTTGCTGGTGTTTTGACAGTCTGTAAAACATACATAAAAAAATAGGCTCAGAAACTTTGGGGGCAAATGAAATCACCCGSGTGCCAAATTCAGCACACGGGCCGCCGGTTGGGGAAACCCAGCTGTTTTGGTACCCAATTGGGTTATATGCAAAACCCTCTCATGAAGAACCCTCTGTTTGAAGGATTCTGTAATTTGTCCTTGTGGGGGGAAGCCTTTTAGATGCCCCCTACAACCCTTTGATTTGTCCCTGTAGAGCAGTGGTTCCCAAACCTTTTATAGTCCCGTACCCCTTCAAACATTCAGCCTCCAGCTGCGTACCCCCTTGAGCACCAGGGTCAGTGCATTCTCAAATATTGTTTTTTGCCATCATTGTAAGCCTGCCACACACTCTACACCATACATTTATTAAACATAAGAATGAGTGTGAGTTTTTGTCACAACCCGGCTCGTGGGAAGTGACAAAGAGCTCTTATAGAACCAGGGCACAAATAATCATATAATAATAATTAATAATTGTGCTCTTTATTTAACCATATTACATATAAAACCTTATTTGTTCATAAAAAATGTGAATAACTCACCACAGGTTAATGAGAATGGTGTGCTAGAAAGGATGCACATAACTCTGCAATGTTGGGTTGTATTGGAGAGAGTCTCAGTCTTAAATAATTTTCCACACACAGTCTGTGCCTGTATTTAGTTTTCATGCTAGTGAGGGCCGAGAATCCACTCTCACATAGGTACGTGGTTGCAATTGGCGTCAGTGTCTTAACAGCGCGATTTGACAAGCAAGAAACTCTGAGCGCAGCCCAATCCAGAAATCTGCCAGTGGCTTCTGATTAAATAACATTTTAACAGAACCGTTTGTTGCAATTTCAAATACTGAATMCAGTTATTTGTGTTGTCCGATTCGGGAAAGTACCTGCATAATTTCGCACGCAGCTCACCCAGGTGCTTCRCTATATCACATTTGACAATGTCCGTAAGCTTGAGTTCATGTGCACACAAAAAATCATACAATGATGGAAAGACTTGTGTGTTGTTAATGCAGACAGAGAAGAGCTCCAACTTCTTAATCATAGCCTCAATTTTATCCCGCACATTGAATATAGTTGCGGAGAGTCCCTGTAATCCTAGATTCAGATCATTCAGGCGAGAAAAAACATCACCCAGATAGGACAACATTTGTAGTTCTGACTATGCCATTTAAGAGGTGATGATTACAACCAAGTTATAACCAAGTTGTAATATCACTCCAGCAGGCAAATCGAATGGTCTGCACCTTATTGTGATATTTATTGATAATGACCTATAGGATACTTCAGATGTGCTTATGGCACACACTGTTAGGTACTCACCTGGTACTGGTCAGTACCTTTAAGGGTACATGTGCACAAAATGTAGTATAATGCCCAGGCATGGTTTGAAATAAGTTGTATTTGTTCCAACCGTTAGTGGAAGTGTTGTACCCGTTTCAGTGGTTTTATCATTATGTCGATGAAATTTGAGCACATAATTTGTCTTATTCAGGAGTGGCACTGTTAAGAGGTTACTGTGCAGTTTTCAGTAAATTAATTGAAGTTAGTTGCCATGAATTTTATGTTTCAATAATTTTCTGTCAGCTTGCTGCAGGTAGTTATTGTCAAATGTACAGTAAATTACTGTGGTTGATCTATGTCAAGCTTGCTGATGGATGGTGGGGCAGGAATGTCAGTTGGCTGTCAACCAAGAGGCTGAGGCCAGGTGAGGCAGAGTCYTAAGTGTGCTCACCACAAAGAATGCTTAGTAGTTGTCAAGCTAATGTAATGACTTTCCTGTGTTTTATGAACAGTATATTTCCACACAATGAGGTTGGAATAATACTGTGAAATTGTGAAAATTATGGTAATGCCCTTTTCGTGTAAGAGTTGTTTGAAAAGATTACCTGAAATTGCAGCCTGTTTTGGTGGGATGGAGTTTTGGCCTGCCTGGTGACGCCATCAAAAATATGAATGCAACATAGAAGAAAATCAGTCAATTTAAATACATTCATTTGGCCCTAATCTATGGATTTCACATGAATGAGCAGGGGTGCAGCAATGGCCATAGGTCCACCCACTTGGGAGCCATGCCCAGCCAATCAGAATATGTTTTTTTACCACAAAACGGCTTTATTACAGACAGAAATACTCATCAGCACATACTCATCAAGTGAAAAACCTGGATGTGGAGGTCCTGGGCTGGTGTGGTTACAGGTGGTCTGCGGTTTGGAGGCCAGTTGGATGTACTGCCAAATTTGCTAAAAAGACGTTGGCAGCGACTTATGGACGAAATAATGACATTCAATTCTCTGGTTACAGTTCTGTTGGACATTCCTGTAGTCAGCATTCCAATCGCATGCTCCCTTAAAACTTGAGACATCTGTGGCTTTGTGCTGTGTGGCAAAACTGCATATTTTAGAGTGGCCTTTTATTGTCCCCAGCACAAGTTGCACCTGTGTAATGATCATGCTGTTTAATCAGCTTCTTGATATGCCACACCTGTCAGGTAGATGGATTAACTTGACAAAGGAGAAATGCTCACTAACAGTGATATAAACAAATTTGTGCACAGAATTGGAGAGAAATAAACTTTTTGTGCTTTTTATTTCAGCTCATGAAACATGGGACCAACACTTTACATGTTGCGTTTATATTTTTGTTCGGTATAGACTAATAAGAAAGAGTTCCAAACCTCTCTGACAATAACAGCTAGTTTTCCCCTCCCCACTTCCAGACAGTCCTAGCCAGTGGTGACAAGTACTAAAGTAAACATATTTTAAAGTACTACTTAAGTACATTTTTAGGGGTATCTGTACTTTAATTTACTATTTACATTTTAATTTGATTTTTTAAATTTACTTCACTACATTCCTAACGAAAATATGTTTTACTCCATGCATTTTCTCTGACACCCAAAAGTGCTCGATACATTTTCAATGCTTAGCAGGACAAGAAAATAGTCAAATTCTTATCAAGAGAACAGTCCTAGTCATCCCTATTCCCTCTGATCTCGCAGACTAACGGAACACAAACGCTTCATTTGTAAATTATGTCTGAGTGTTGGAAGTGTGCCCCTGGCTATCTGTACATTTAGAAAAAAGAAAATTGTCTCATCTGGTTTTCTTAATATAAGGATTTTTWAAATTGTTTATACATTTACTTTTGATACTTAAGTACAGTACCAGTCAAAAGTTTGGACACCTACTCATTCCAGGGTTTTTCTTATTTTTAAAAAACTATTTTCTACATTGTAGAATAATAGTGAAGACATCAAAACTATGAAATAACATATGGAATCATGTAGTAACCAAACAAGGGTTAAACAAATCCAAATAAATTATATATTTGAGATTCTTCCAAGTGCCTTGATGACAGCTTTGCACACTCTTGGCATTCTCTCAACCAGCTTCACCTGGAATTATTTTCCAACAGCCGAACAGGCTCCCATTAAAATCGACAGGGCTGTAGTGGAGTGGGTTGAGAGTGTCCACATCACCAACGAACTGTCATGGTCCAAACACACCAAGACTGTCATGTTCTCTCTGCTACCGCACAGCAAGCGGTACCAGAGCGCCAAATCAAGGACCAAAATGCTCCTTAACAGCTTCTACCCCCAAGCCATAAGTCTGCTGAACAATTAATTAACCCCCCCCCCCCAAAATAACTTGACTAACCTGTACCCCCGCACATTTACTCGGTACCGGTACCCCCTGTATATAGCCTCGTTATTGTTGTTTTGATTGTGTTACTTTTTATTTTACTATTTTTACTTTAGTTTATTTAGTAAATCTTTTCTTAACTCTTTCTTGGACTGTAACATTTCACAGTATTCGTAGCATGTGATAAATACAATCTGATTTATCTTGTAATCAGTAAAGTTCAGTTAAAGCACAATACGTTATTGGCAGCTAATTGCAAATAAGTTACTAGCAGTTACTGGGTATTCAATCAAATTTCAATCAAATGTATTTATAAAGCCCTTTTTACATTAGCCGATGTCACAAAGTGCTATACAGAAACCCAGCCTAAAACCCCAAACAGCAAGCAATGCAGATGTAGAATCACGGTTAAGTTACTGTGACGTTTTAACTTAGTGACAGCTAGTTGCTAGTTAGGTAGTACAAAATTCACCGCATCTTCCAGGCAACTAACTGCCATTAACATACTGTGAAATGTACAGTAACCCCTTAACAGTGCAGGTCTGTATTGTCACATGCTTTGCAAATATGGCAGAACTGACAGTGTGAAAAGAGATGCTCAACATTTGACAACATAACTATCAACCACTTAAAGACATGCTTCATTACATTTGGTGACTAGTTAATATTTTCTAAACCCCCCGCTTTTGGTGGAATTTGTCAATGTCCAGTTCATACATGCATAATCTATGAGCAGAATTACTGTCAATTAGCCACAAAATCCCTAGTTTGAAAGTGACTTTTTTCTGGAAGCTGTGCTGTGCGATTTTCCCTACATTTCCCCCCATGCGGGCCAGCCACCTAGCAATTTGAGTTCCAGCCAATGAGATTCAGACCCTCACCATTTGAGTGACAGCTACAAAAAATCACAAACAGCAGAGTGAGATAGATGGAGCGTTTACTTATTGCACATATCTGTACATACGTGATGTAGTACTCAATTTTTGGCGACCACTTTTGGCTCATGGACACTACTTTCAGGAGTACTGGCTAAAACTATACAACAGAATCCCTTTAAACTGGTACAACACTTCCACTGACGGTTGGCATAAATACACACAATTCAGTAACTTGTTGTTTATTGTACTTTCATTGCAACCTGTAGCCTGTAGTGTATCGTACAATTACAGGATCTTTTTAATAGTGTAGCATTTCATGGCATAAAGGAAACCATGGTGGAGAGGGAAAGAACAGGATGGTTTTTCACAACCATCACAAGTGTAAATAACCCTTCCTGATGTGCAAAAAAATTATATTGTTACACATATTTACATTTACATTTACATTTAAGTCATTTAGCAGACGCTCTTATCCAGAGCGACTTACAACATATCACCCTCACCCCTGATAAAGAACCCCTCAAGAGTGTGTGTCATGACCTGGCTGTCCCAAGGGGACATAGAAAGAGTTTATTCAGGTTGTGGAATATGTAGGAGTCAGAGATTGAGCCACAGGTCCCTGTATGCCTATAACACTGGAGAGAACAGGTTTTTCCCACCCATAGCCTTAGAGAACCGGTAGCTAAACTGACATGTTACGAAATAAACAAGTTATGAAGATGGCTGTTGATGTTTTATCTGATTTTGGATTCCTGACAAAGAGTGCTTCTTTGAATGTGTTTTCTCAAACCTACTAAACATACTCAAATGAGGATGCATATTTAGTCTATGTTTGAAAAGTTGTGTAGAGACTATTAGAGCAAGAGAAGAGTCATGTGTATTACTGCACAGAATCCTAATGTGAAATGTACGAAGGCAGATACCAAGTGGCCCTTGATGGTAAGATTGCCGGTATAGGCCAAGCCTTGTCGAGACAACTAGTGTTCTGACAACGCTTTTCTGAGACAATTCTGACCTCTACTGGTATGACTGCTAACTGTCCTCCTTTTCTTCCTTACAGTGCTCAGAAGCTCAATGTAAGTATAGTCTTTTCCACTTGTAGAATTTATGAAAGTTGAATCTGAAGTAAATAGATTATTTAGATAGTTGATTCATAATTCAAAGTACACTTCATTTTAACATTCCAGAAACATAGCCAAGGCACATGTTATTCAAACATATACACTATATAATATCCAAATGAGTCCTGATTTTGTTTCCCTCAACCGTGAACTCTCCTACCATTTTAGTCACTCCCTGTATGAATTTCAAAGGTGTTGTAACACTCACAGAGAGTACTGTTCAGGTAGAGGCCAATGCCTTGCTACCCTATGTTTTATGTTCATGGCTCTTACTCACAACACCTACTTCTGTAGTAATTCCAGAAATATTTATTCTCTCTCCCCCACCTATCTCTCTTGCATGCACAGTGCCTGAAGTCATCATGAACCTTACAGCCTCTGAAATCACAACATCATCTGTGTTTCTGAACTGGACTGAACCGTTGGGAAACATATCCTTCTACAGAGTAGAATGGACTGGTGGCACCGATATCAGTGGCAGTAACAATACCATAGGAACGTCTGTTAATGTTACTGCTCTCACTGCTGGAGTGCAGTACCTCTTCACGGTCACTGCAGTGGCTGGAGATAACACGACTGTAGGACAGAACGAGACCATTTCTAAGTATACAAGTAAGTAACTCAGATATTTTAGTGTTGGATTGTTTCCATGCCACAGGTACTATTTGTATTAATTTATACGTTATTAGTTTGGATCCAAGAACGTGATGATTTGAAAGATGCCATGTCTTTCTGCAATGAGACATTTCAGATGATTTTTGCCCAATAGAAATGAATGGTAAATAATGTATTATGTTATCTTGTAGTCACTTTTATTATAAATAAGAATAGAATGTTTCTAAACACTTCTACATTAATGTGGATGCTAACATGATTACAGATAGTCCTGAATTAATTGTGAATAATGATGAGTGAGGAAGTTAGACGCACAACATATCATACCCCTTCCTCCAAAAATGCTTACCTCCACTGTTATTGTAATGGTGAGATGTTAGCATGTCTTGGGGGTATGATACTGTATTTGTGCATCTGTAGCTTTCTCACTCATCATTATTCATGATTCATTCAGGACTATCTGTAATCATGATAGCATCCACATTAATGTAGAAGTGTTTAGAAACATTATATTCTAAGTTTACATACACTTAGGTTGGAGTCATTAAAACTCGTTTTTCAACCACTCCACAAATGTCTTGTTAACAAACTATACTTTTGGCAAGTCGTTTAGGAAAATCTACCCTGTGCATGACACAAGTAATTTTTCCAACAATTGTTAACAGACAGATTATTTCACTTATAATTCACTGTATCACAATTCCAGTGGGTCAGATGTTAACATACACTAAGTTGACTGTGCCTTTAAACAGCTTGGAAAATTCCAGAAAATGATGTCATGGGTTTAGAAGCGTCTGATAGGCTAATTGACATAATTTGAGTCAATTGGAGGTGTACCTGTGGATGTATTTCAAGGCCTACCTTCAAACTCAGTGTCTCTTTGCTTGACATCATGGTAAAATCAAAAGAAATCAGCCAAGACCTCAGAAGAAAATGTGTAGACCTCCACAAGTCTGGTTCATCCTTGGGAGCAATTTCCAAACACCTGAAGGTACCACTTTCATCTGTACAAACAATAGTACGCAAGTATAAACACCATGGGACCACACAGCCATCATACCGCTCAGGAAGGAGACGCGTTCTTTCTCCTAGAGATGAACGTACTTTGTTGCGAAAAGTGCAAATCAATCACAGAACAACAGCAAAGGACCTTGTGAAGATGCTGGAGGAAAAGGGTACAAAAGTATCTATATCCACAGTAAAACAAGTCCTATATCGACAGCAAGGAAGAAGCCACTGCTCCAAAACCGCCATAAAAAAAGCCAGACTACGGTTTGCAACTGCACATGGGGACAAAGATCATACTTTTTGGAGAAATGTCCTCTGGTCTGATGAAACAAAAATAGAACTGTTTGGCCATAGTGACCATTGTTATGTTTGGAGGAAAAAGGGGGTGGCTTGCAAGCCGACGAACACCATCCCAACCGTGAAGCACGGGGGTGGCAGCATCATGTTGTGGGGGTGCTTTGCTGCAGGAGGGACTGGTGCACTTCACAAAATAGATAGGATCATGAGGAGGGAATTATGTGGATATATTGAAGCAACATCTGAAGACAGTCAGGAAGTTAAAGGTTGGTCGCAAAAATGGGTCTTCTAAATGGACAATGACCCTAAGCATACTTCCAAAGTTGTGGCAAAATGGCTTAAAGACAACAAAGTCAAGGTATTGGAGTGGCCATCACAAAGCCCTGACCTCAATCCCATAGAAAATTTGTGGGCAGAACTGAAAAAGCGTGTGAGAGCAAGGAGGCCTACAAAACTGACTCAGTTACACCAGTTCTGTCAGGAGGAATGGGCCAATATCCACCCAACTTACTGTGGGAAGCTTGTGGAAGGCTACCCAAAATGTTTGACCCAAGTTAAACAATTTAAAGGCAATGCTACCAAATACTAATTGAGTGTATGTAAACTTCTGACCCACTGGGAATGTGATGAAAGAAATAAAAGCTGAAATAATTAATTCTCTCTACTATTATTCTGACATTTCACATTCTTAAAATGAAGTGGTGATCCTAACTGACCTAAGACAGGGTATTTTTACTAGTGTTAAATGTCAGGAATTGTGAAAAACTGAGTTTAAATATATTTGACTAAGGTGTATGTAAACTTCCGACTTCAACTGTATATAAAATCGAGCACACAGTCATAGACAAACATTGGCAGTAGAAAGGCCTTGCTGAAGAGCTCAGTGACTTCCAACGTGTCATCGTCATAGGATGCCACCTTTCCAACTAATCAGTTCGTCAAATTTCTTCCCTGATAAACCTGCTCCGGTCAATTGTAGGTGCTGTTATTGTAAAGTGGAAACGCCAAAAAGCAACAACGGCTCAGCCGCCAAGTGGTAGGGCACACAAGATAACCTAAGATAGCCTAAGATAAGCATGCGCAATGCCAAGCGTCTGCTGGAGTGGAGTAAAGCTCGCCGCCGTTGGACTCTGGAGCAGTGGAAACATGTTCTCTGGAGTGATGAATCACGCTTCACCATCTGGCAGTCTGACGGACAAATCTGGTTTTGGAGGATGCCAGGAGAACACCACCTGCCCCAATGCATAGTGCCAACTGTAAAGTTTGGTGAAGGAGGAATAATGGTCTGGGGCTGTTTTTCATTGTTCAGGCTAGGTCCCTTAGTTCCAGTGAAGGGAAATCTTAACACTGCAGCATACAATGACATTATAGACGGTTCTGTGCTGCCAACTTCGTGGCGACAGTTTGGGGAAGGCCCTTTCCTGTTTCAGCATGACAATGCCCCTGTGCACAAAGCGAGGTCCATACAGAAATGGTTTGTCAAGATCGGTGTAGAAGAATTTGACTGGCCTGCACAGATCCCTGACCTCAACCCCATCGAACACCTTTGGGATGAATTGGAACTCGAACTGCGAGCCAGGCCCAATCACTCAACATCAGTGCCCGACCTCACTAATGCTCTTGTTGCTGACTGGAAGAAAGTACCCACAGCAATGTTCCAACATCTAGTGGAAATCCTTCCCAGAAGAGTGGAGGCTGATATAGCAGCAAAGTGGGGTCAACTCCATATTAATGACCATGATTTTGGAATGAGATGTTCGACAAGAAGGTGTCCACATACTTTTGGTCATGTAGTGTATATTCTATTCTTAGTTACAATAAAAGTGACTCCAAAATGACATAATACATTAATTACCATTAATTTCTATTAGGCACAAAATAATCTGAAACACAACCAAAACAAATAGTAAATGCATCCAACAAATKTGTAAAGTCACAACCTGGTTCCAGCCATTGTGTGCWCTRAGTATGGGACCAAATATTTTACATTTTACTCCTTTAATACACATTTTGGTCCACTAAAATGAGGGTGGGGGGGGACTATGTACAAAAAGTGCTGTAATTTCTAAACGGATCATCTGATATGGATGAAAATATCCTCCAATGAAATTTGACTGTCTGCAATTTAACCTCATTCAAAGTGCTGGAGTACAGAGCCAAAACGAAACGAAAATATGTCACTGTCCCAACACTTTGGAGCTCACTGTATATATTTTATTGTATCATGTTTTTTGCAGTGCGGAAACAATTTGCTAAATGAATATAGGGGAAACACTGCATATTTTGTTTCATATCTTTGTTCAGAAGTTCTTGTTTATTTGATGGTATTTKTATCAAAGACTAGTGTTGAGTGACATTTGTTTCACAAACTCTCTCACAATGTGTGCTGGATTGCACAAGTCAGCCTGCAATGTCAATGTTTGAAGACACTCTATTGTCTTTTGTCCCTCAAACCCCCTTTCTTGCACACACAGAGCCCGCAATCATCAGAAACCTCATGTTCACTGAAATCACAACATCATCTGTGTCTCTGAACTGGACTGAACCAAAGGGAAACAGATCCKTCTACAGAGTAGAATGGACTGGTGGCAATATCARTGGCAGTCAGAATACCATAGGAACGTCTGTTAATGTTACTGCTCTCACTGCTGGAGTGCAGTACCTCTTCACGGTCACTGCAGTGGCTGGAGATAACACAACTGTAGGACAGAACGAGACCATTTCTAAGTATACAAGTAAGTAACTCAGATATTTTAGTGTTGGATTGTTTCAATGCCACAGATACTATTTGTATTAATTTATACGTTATTAGTTTGGATCCAAGAACGTGATGATTTGAAAGATGCCATGTCTTTCTGCAATGAGACATTTCAGATG
>NW_019943932.1:99315-115880 GCF_002910315.2 Salvelinus sp. IW2-2015
AGCCACATCATCCAAGACAACACCATATTCAACAATATTCAACGAGTCAGTCTGTCCACATTGGCTCGCATTCTCAAGCGAAACCAAATCAGAAAATGAAACAGCTTTATAAGGTGCCGTTTGAGAGAAACTCTCAAAGAAACAAAAGGTCAGACGAGCATATGTGGATGTAAGTACCATATTGACTGCAGTACACTACACGCAACATGTGTTCCCAGTGTACTGGATAACACCATATTGACTGCTTTTGTTCTTTGTTTTCAGGAAGTACTGGAAATGGATGCTCATGCAATCCCACATGAGTTCATCTTTATAGATGAGGCTGGGTTCAACCTAGCAAAGACCAGAAGAAGGGGGGAGAAACGTCATTGGCCACAGAGCCATTATAGATGTTCCTGGCCAACGTGGTGGAACATCACAATGTGCGCTGCCATCTCCAATATGCATGGTGTCCTCCGCCGTCATGCCAACCTTGGACCATACAACACAGCTCATATTCTCACATTTCTGGACAGACTCCACAAACATTCCATACCACCAGAGCGTATGAATGATGCAGACCATCAAAGAACCTGGTACGTTGTAGTATGGACAACGTGAGCTTTCGTCGTGCAGCCCCAGTCCAAAACTGGTTTGCTGACCACCCACCATTTCTCGTGCAATACCTCCACCATACTCACCATTCTGAACCCATAGAAGGATTATTTTCGCATGGCGGTGGAAGGTTATACGACCGGCACCCTTTGTGCGCATGCCTCTTGTGCAGGCTATGGAAGAGGCATGTGATGAGATTGATGTGGGTGCGATTCAGGATGGATAAGGCACTCAAGGCACTTCTTCCCTCGATGTCTGGCAAGGAAGATATTGCCTGTGATCTGGACGAGGCGTTGTGGCCAGACCCAGCTGTGCGCAAAGATGCTGCCTAATTATTTTTCTTGCCTCTTTTTTCTATATATTTTTTTTGCACATTTTTTTCTGCAATTTTCTTTTCAGTTTACTGTTTTTTGTTGAGCATATTTTTGTCAGTCCAATGTAAATATATCTGCTGTGCATATGTTGCACTGACTTGTTTGGTGAAAAATAAAAAATAAAATGTTCAACAGCATCTGAAGAATTTTCTACAATTTGAACTATTTAATATTATGGCAAAGCATACTAAAGATGAGAGTGCTTTTTCATTATGCCCAACAGTGTGTAGTTGGCTTGACAAAAATCTGGTAATATGAATGAAGTGTGTCGCATTTCGTGCAAACGTTATGATTAGATAATGCTATATGTAGTTTTTGCAGTGCTTTCATTTTGCAGGATATATGAGGGTATTTTGCAGTTTGGGTGTGTGGTTTTGTGAATTGTGTAAGTATTTTGATAAAACCAGCCTAGTTCAATCAATGACATGTGTTCTCTATTTGTATTTGATTGTTGCCACTTGTGTTTACCAGTATGGTGACATGTGCATTAGAGTGCAGAATGTGTTTTGAGAATGAGAATTGTGGTTTAGAGTTTTGCTGAAAAGTCTCAGTGAGATCTGCAAATATGTGTTTTACAGAGAGGATAGCTCAGACAGAGAGGAGCTCAGACAGAGATTAGCCGGACGAGAGTGGCAGCTCCGGACTGAGTGGCAGCTCTGGACTGAGTGGCAGCTCCGGACTGAGTGGCAGGCTCCGGACTGGAGTGGCAGCTCCGGACTGAGTGGCAGCTCCGGACTGAGTGGCAGCTCCGGACTGGAGAGGGCAGCTCCGGACTGAGGGCGCTCATGACTGGAAGGAGCCATGACTGGAGGGCAGCTCCATGACTGGAGGGCACTCATGACTGGAGGGCACCTCATGACTGGAGGGCAGCTCATGACTGGAGGCAGCTCATGACTGGAGGCGGCTCTGCGGCTCCTGACTGCGCGGCTCTGGCGGCTCCTGACTGGCGGGCGCTCTGCGGCTCCTGACTGCGGGCGGCTTCTGCGGCTCCTGACTGGCGGGCGGCTCTGGCGGCTCCTGACTGGCGGGCGCGCTCTGGCGGCTCCTGTACTGGCGGCGGCTCTGCGGCTCCTGGACTGCGGGGGCTCTGGCGGCTCCTGACTGACGGACGGCTCTGGCGGCTCCTGACTGACGGACGGCCTGGCGTTCCGACTGTACGGACGGCTCTGGCGGCTCCTGACTGACGGGCGGCTCTAACGGTCGGACAGACGGGCGGCTCTGAAGGCTGGGACAGACGGACGGCTCAGACACTCCCCTTTAGGCCCCCCAGAAAAATTTTGGGTGAGCCTCTCGGCTTCCAGCGCTCTCCTGCTAGCGCCTCATAATGCCGCCTCTCCGCTTTTGCTGCCCCAGCTCCGCTTTGGGCGGCGACACTCCTCTGGCTCTGCCCAGGGTCCTTTACCCTCCAGAATTCCTCCCATGTCCATTCCTCCTGGTACCGCTGCTGCTGTCGCTGCTGCCCGTTGCCACGCTGCTTGGTCCGCGTTTGGTGGGTGGTTCTGTAACGGCAGTCTAATTCGTCCTCCTCATCGGACGAGGAGAGGCGAGAAGGATCGGAGGACCAATGTACAGCGTGGTAAGTTTCCATGATTTAATAACATAAAACAATATACAATTACAAAATAACAAAGCAAACTAACCGTCACAGTCCCGTGTGGCACAAACACGACACAGAAAACAACCACCCACAAATCCCAAACACAAAACAAGCCACCTATATATGATTCTCAATCAGGGACAACGATTGACAGCTGCCTCTGATTGAGAACCCATATTAGGCTGAACACGAAACAGACAAACTAGACACACAACATAGAAATGCCCACCCAGCTCACGTCCTGACCAACACTAAAACAAGCACAACACATAAGAACTCTGGTCAGGACGTGACAGATGATCAGATCCTCTTTCCTATGCCGGCACCATATAATGCACAGCCACATGCAAATCCATAAACTCCACCAATAAAACATTGAAAACCTTAACATGACTACTGGCAATGTCATTATTTTTGTCACCATCCATCAATTGTTGAATTGTGTTATTTTTCTTGTACATGCATCGAGCTTCCAAGGGCTGGAGCCAATCAACGTTATTTAAAAGACCCAAATAAAACGTATGTGAAAAGATTTGTCAAAGTATAAAACTTTGCTGTTTTTTTTTTTTTTGTTTTGTTGTTACAACAACCAAGTTTTCCTAACATTTGCCATAACTAGTAAGCCTTACATCTGAATGAATATGGGCTCCCAAATATGCACCTGGGAACACTTGGAGAGTGGTGTCACGCCCTGACCGTAGAAATCCTTTTTATGTCTCTATTTTTGTTGGTCAGAGTGGAGTTTGGTGGGCATTCTATGTTCTGGTGTTCTATGTTTGCATGAAGCTCCAGTGATGATCCATGGCACGAAGCCTCCAGTGAGATCCATGGCACGAAGCCTCCAGTGATGATCCATGGCAAGAAGCCTCCAGTGATGATCCATGGCACGAAGCCTCCAGTGATGATCCATGGCACGAAGCCTCCAGTGAGGATCAATGGCACAAAGCCTCCAGTGAGGATCCATGGGCACGAAACCTCCACTGAGGATTATGGCACGAGGCCTCCAGCGACGCCCTCTAGTCCGGAGCCTCCAGCGACGGGCTTCAGTCAGGAGCAGCAGAGTCTCCCTCCTGCCGGCAGCCAGAGTCTCCCTCCTGTCCGAGGCAGCCAGAGTCTCCCTCCTGTCCGGAGCAGCCAGAGTCTCCCTCCTGTCCGGAGCAGCCAGAGTCTCCCTCCTGTCCGAGCAGCCAGAGTCCCCTCCGTCCAGGGGTCGGCGCGGTAAGGGTCCCGCTCCACCTTAGTCTGGCCCATTAGGTGGCGCCTCTGGAGCGGGACCCTTACCGCCGACCCCGGACGGGGACCTCACAGCAGGCCACGTCCCGCACCAGAGCCGCCACCGCGGTGAATTGCCCACCCAGACCTCCCCTATAGGTTCAGGTTTTGCGGCCGGAGTCCGCACCTTTGGGGGGTTGGGGGTGGTGTCACGCCTGACCGTAGAGATCCTTTTTATGTCTCTATTGGTTTGGTCAGGGCGTGAGTTTGGGTGGGCATTCTATGTCTGGTGTTCTATGTTGTCCTGTGTTGTATTTCTATGTGTTTGGCTGGTATGGTTCCAATCAGAGGCAGCTGTCTATCGTTGTCTCTGATTGAGAACCATACTTAGGTAGCCTGTTCCCACCTGTGTTGTGTGGTGGTTGTTTTTGTTTTGTGTGTTCACCTACAGGACTGTTCGTTTGTCGTTTTTGTTGTTTCGTCAAGTTTTTCGTATTTTATTAAAGGTAATATGAACACTTACCACGCTGCACCTTGGTCCTCTTCTCTTTCTCCCGACTACGGGCGTTACAGGTGGGACCACATGCACTTTTAAGTAATTGAGCTAAGAACAAAATGTCTATATTGTAATTAAAATCATAGACCCACAAGAGAACACATGACCAAAGCAAAGCGTGAGCCATATATAATTAAAACAACAGTATTCTTAATGAGAAATATAATCTAATAAATGTTTGCATAACGAAAGACAGGAAACTGTCTCCAACATTGTATTTAGCTGTGTATAAAACTTTCATATTGGCAGTAAGGTCATTGAGAATAGCAATAGACAATAGTTATTGTGGGAGGTTTAGGGATAAATATAGTGAAGGATCATGAATGTTAAAGATTTGATCACAGTGGGGATTTTGAAAGAGGGGGACTAGAACCCCAAAGTAATAGTGGTAAGAAAGATCATAAAGGTCATTTCAGATTCAGGTTTAGGGGGTAATAACTTCTTGGAAACCACTATTCACACTATGTGGATTATAAACATGTCCAGACATAGAGAACCATCACATCAAGAAGGTGTAACAGTGATGAATGGCTATTCAATGTACAACAGTATTCTTCTGTAACAAGCAATATGTATTAAATATGTTTACATACATCCATGACTGAATGGTTTCACAAATGCCTTTAGAGGTTTTGTAAGTAAGTTGAAACAGGCCTCATTCAGCAGTCTGAATTAACCTAGAGACACCAAAACATCAATGTTTAGAGAAGCTTGGAGATTATTCCACAAGTAAGGGGCAAAGAGCTGATTTACCGAACTCTGTACAGACCAAAGGAATTTCCAGAGTTAGCAATCCCTGACACTGTGTATGATAACTCTGACTCGTACATCTAATGGTTATTGTAACTGTTAGCTACAGAGGGAGTTTACAGTATGTGAAAGAGCTTTATAAAGGCAAAGAGAGCAACGAATTGACCTACGTGACCTCAAAGAGGGTCGCCTACTTTACGATAGAGAATGCAGGGATGTGTACTGAACCTGCACCCATAATAAAACAAAGTGCTCTAAGGTCAAATGCATCTAAAGGCTTTAATGAAGTGGCAGCTGCATTCAAATAGATGATTTTGCAATAGTCTAGGACCAGTAAGAACATTGATTTAATTTTCTGCTTTGTACTATTAAGCAAGAGGCCTGACCTATTTCTATAGAAGAAGCCCCTTTTTATATTCAGCATCTTAATGAACTAACTCATCAATATGTTTTTTAAAAAGACAACTTAACGTATATACTGATAGACCGTACTATGTACGTGTACTCTAGAAAACAACATATACTTAGTTTTCCATGTATTCATGTAACGTTCTTCGTTMGGAGAAGAAATGTCAGACCAATGCGCTGCGTGGTACGTATCCATAATGTCTTTTAATGAGAATGAATACGACAAAAGACAAACTAACAAAGTGAAACAAAATGAAAWCCGAAACAGTCCCGAATGGTGAAAACACTGAAACGGAAAATAACCACCCACAAAACCCAGGTGGAAAAGGCTACCTAAGTATGATTCTCACATCAGAGACAACACTAACGACATCTGCTCTGATTGAGAATCATACAGGCAAACAAAAAAAAAAACATAGAAACAAGAACATAGATAACCCACCCAACTCACGCCCTGACCACACTGGAAACAAAGAATTATAGGGTCAGAACGTACAGTACGTGACTCCCCCCCCCCAAGGAGAGAGAGCATACTTAAATTCACACAGGACACCGGATAAGACAGGAGAAGTACTCCAGATATAACAGACTGACCCTAGCACCCGACACATAAACTACTGCAGCATAAATACTGGAGGCTGAGACAGGAGGGTCAGGGACACTGTGGCCCATCCGATGATACCCCGACAGGGCAAACAGGCAGGATATAACCCCACCCATTTGCCAAAGCACAGCCCCACACCACTAGAGGACCTTCAACCACCAACTTACCATCCTGAGACAAGGCGAGTATAGCCCACAAAGATTCCGCCACGGACAACCCAAGGGGGGCGCCAACCCAGACAGGAAGATCCGTCAGTGACTCAACCCACTCAAGTGACGCACCCCTCCTAGGGACGGCATGGAAGAGCACCAGAAGCCAGTGACTCAGCCCCTGTAATAGGGTTAGAGGCAGAGAATCCCATGGAGAGAGGGGACCGGAGGCAGAGACAGCAAGGGCGGTTCGTTGCTCGAGCCTTTCCGTTCACCTTCACACTCCTGGGCCAGACTACACTCAATCATATGACCCACTGAAAAGATGATATTTATCATTATATTTATATATTTCTGACAAAAAATATTATAATGTATACAATATAGTTGTTAATTAGACATTCTAACATATAACACAATATCTAGATACTAAAAATGTACATGCAACATTGAACAACAATTTCGACCCCCCTCGGTTATGATGTATACAACATGACATACATTGGCTATTTTAGTATCCTTTTTATTTTTTATTGAGTCGTTTTTTTTTTACATGTAATCTAAGATCTTCACAACCAAATACATACACAACTTTTTTCATTCCCCCATGGCTTTATAAACCGAACTCTAGGTTTCATTTGCGTTATAATAATGATTTACAATGAAGTTTTACCATTCCTCTCTGCAGATCCTCTCAAGCTCTGTCAGGTTGGATGTGGAGCGTTGCTGCACAGCTATTTTCAGGTCTCTCCGAGATGTTTGATCGGGTTCAAGTCCGGGCTATGGCTGGGCCACTCAATGGTGCCAGGTTTCCTCCAGACGTGCGCTTGGCATTCAAGCCAAAGAGTTCAATCTTGGTTTAATCAGACAGAGAATCTTGTCTCTGGTTTTTAGGTCTTTAGTGTTTTTTGGCAAATCCAAGCCGGCTGTGATGTGTTTTACTGAGGAGAGGTTCACCTCGCCACTCTACCATAAAGCCCTGATTGGTGGAGTGCTGCAGAGATGGACCTCCAGAGGAAATATAGAGCTCTGTCAGAGTGACAATCGGGTTCTTGGTCACCTCCTGACAAGGCCCTTCTCCCCGATTGCTCAGTTTGCCCGGCGGCCAGCTCTAGGAAGAGTCTTGGTGGTTCCAAACTTCTTCCATTTATAACGATGGAGGACACTGTGTTCTTAGGGACCTTCAATGCTAAAGACATTTTTTTGGTACACTTCCCCAGATCTCTTAATCAGGGATTGTAAGGGGATTTATCTGAAAATACAAATAGCAGATACATTCCATTACATCTGCGCCATCGTAGGTTTGGGTAAAGGGTTTCTTCATGAAGTTAAACTCAGACATCTCAGAATTCACAAAGTCAAACACAGACTGCGTATCTCGCCCACTTGAGACAAAGTAGCCCAAGAAACGTTCCTGAATAAAGCCCTGATCATCCACATACCTGARGATAACTGACAACTGCAAGCAGACTGGTGTCACCTTAACATTACCAGGAAAACGCTTGACACTATAAGGTATGACAGTGATTAATCAGGTGTAAAAGGGTTTTATATGGGCTATGATGGGACCAGTTTTTTCTAATCAAGTCAAATGGTTTTTAAAAAACTCCTGAAGAAAACTGGCCCTGGGGGGATGAAAACCCTGTCAAACTGCAGTAACCTTATACTTGTTCATATTCATTATATTTAGACTAGATTAAGAGGGGGGGTTCCTCGACCCAGACAAAGAGACAACAACTGATAGACAACAGAACTCACAGGGCTGAGCTGGCTTTATGCATGTTTGCATTCAGGGCCGGCCCTCGACGTTGTGCTGCCCTAGGCAAGACAAAAAACTGCCGACCCCCCTCCTATCCCCGCTAAACTATGTACAGCAGGGGGTCAGCAATAGGTTTTTTAAAGCTGAAAGTTGCAGGAACAGAACATAATAGCAGCCCAATTCATAGGCATATTCTACAAATTAAACAACATTTTTAACAGATCTGGTTAGTAGGCTATATAATCAATTCAATGTCAATAACATAGCCTAATGATTACATTGATAAAATCACCAATGTCACTATTACATTAGTGAGATGAACTCTTTATGAGGGGGTTGGGGAAAAACATCTTGAAATCAAGAGAAAATGTTGTGCTGAAAAAGTCTCAAAAGAAAGGTGGATAATGAAAATAGAAGTTTCAGGGAAGAATAGACAGAGAACTAAGCAAACTTACCATTTCTCCAACGTCTAATCAGAGTGTCTTGTTTGCAATGCTGTTTGCAAATAATTACATCTTAGACATCCTTATGAATCTAATCATGTCTCTTTCAAAAGAGTGATGAGCCAGCTAAGATACCTTTACTGTCGTCGGACGGCATTACTCACAAAGACCGGTCTAAAAAATAAAATAAAATAAATAAAAAGGGTGAGCAGATGCCTATTGTATTAATATACTAAAGTTCTGCAAATTAGCATTATCCAAATTTATTTTGTGAGACGCTTGTTCGATGTAAGTTACCAAATTCCTTATATCCAATATACGAATAGTCTAAAATGCCGTGGACCAGGTAATGGCAAATGCAATTTTATTTGATCAAAAGCTCTAAAATGCAATGTGTAAGTGAAATGTACTGAGTGGATGTGAAGACGAGTGTGGGAAAAATGAGAATAGTCGGGGACTATAGAGGTTAAATTACCATATGATAACGAATGCAATGCACTGGGTAGAACAAATCTACCAGTTTGTGTGAGAATAGGTCGACGAATCTATTGGTATGTGAGGTGTGAGGTGAACGTGGATATAACGGAGAAGGTTGTTTCTAATAAGAAAAATAAGTTTGCCGTGTAATTGTGGTGCATTGGGTATTTAGTCGGCGTACTAATACCAAGATTGAATGTTTTAAAAGGAAGTGTCAGGGACACAGTTCATATGGGATAATTTGCCTAGCGAATGAAAGTACGTAGAATATTTCAGATGGAGACTGTATATTCCTAGGGGATCCACATTGCATAATTGAGTTTATTAAAAAGGTAGATTTAGGTTGATAATTTAAAATAAAGATATAACATTAGGTTGATCATTTKAATTAATTTACACACATACGCGAGTATACGCACGGGATATATAATGTCTCCAGAAATAGAAAGGTTTTTGAGGAAGTTGAAATCTGTTCTAGAGAGGGATAATGGTAAGGAGAGGAGTGATAGAGAGTGGAAGGAGGGGCTCCCAGTCGACGGGGAACCCGGTGGAATGTTTGGGTGAATCTAATGCCCAGGATAGAGAGGAATGTACGAGTTTGAGAGTATGGATGTAGAAAGATTACAATTAATGATAAAGTTGATACAGCAGACGGTAGAGAGGCTAGACACGGCTAGAGTGTGGTTGTCTGAAGCCAGAAAAAGAGAGGGAGAGTTACMAAGGGGTTAACTTGCAGATGCTATGGAGAAGGCAAGATAGGGAGGCGCAGATAAGGTTGGCTATGACGGAGAAGCATTTTTTGACAGCGGCGCGGGAGACTCGGGTTAGTATCTCAGGCTTGGTACCGAGAGACTAAAATACATTCTTGCGATATAAATTTAGCGAGGTACATGGGGTTTAAAAAAATAAATAATAATTGGGCGTGGAGAAAGTTGAAAAGTTGATTTTACTTTTACGATATTTTTGGTGCAAAACGCATTTGGAGTAAGGGGTATGTTTTTGCCTAGAGGCAGGAATAAGAGTTAGTTTTGGTGTTGGATACTACACTTCAGGGTAAGTTGCTAGAGGCAAGTGATTTGTTGTGGAATAACGTAAAACTGCGACAGTATTTGGGATACACAATAACGTTATGCAAATAGGTTTGACCGTACAGGTACACTATTTACTGTACTTCGGGCAGTATAATTTTGATTAAGAGATGTTGATTGATGTTGTAAATTCTATTCAAGATCCAACATTAGTGATACAATGGTGATAAATTGGTTTTGGTTTATCGAAGCAATGATGTTGTGACTGAGAAGGGACAGAGAAAATGGTTTGTGTCATTTAGAGAGAAAATGCGTGCATTATAGCTTTGAGCCACTTTTCAGAAGTTGTTAAAAGTTCCAATTTAGAATTTTAAAAGTAGCTGAATATCGTCAGGGTAGTCTAAAAAATATGCTAAAACTAGCAAACAAAATGCTAGGTGGCCATCATGGATTGTTGGCGTTTCACTGGATTGTATTTTCTATAAAATAGGAAGGTCAGAATAGTTTAATCGTAAAAGTTTATGATAGCTTAATGTAAGGGACAGTTATAACTACTAGGTTTTGTTTGTAGTAAACGTTTGGGTTAGAGGGGGATTTCTAAATTTCCCAGCGAAAAATATCTTAAGGGATAAACACACAAAGTGGGGATATGATTTCCAAAGTGACTTTTTAGGGTTTGCTGATCAACTTCCTTGCAAAAGCCCTTAAATGGAGAATATAAGGCCTTGGCGCTGAGTTAGGTAATTGATGCTGAATGTATAATTGATAGTAGTGAAGGTGAAAAGTCACTAGAGGGCGCCATTGGACAGTTTAAGCATATGGGCTGAAACACAAGGGAAGACTTGGTTGGTTTTCAGGAACTAAGGAGCGGCACTGATAACTCTTAAAGTAGATAAGACACTTGACAGAGAATTGTTAGATTTGTGCCAGTTTGATACAAGGGCGGAGCCCATGTATCAAAAGGGGGATGGAATAGGACACACGTTGTTGTTGTGTGGTCCTATTAGTTTAAAACATTTCTGGAGATGGTTGACTAGGATAATAATGGATGACATTGTAGCTAATCAGATGAATGACAGAGGTTCTAGCAGAACACATTTAAAAACTGTTATAACCAAACCCGTATGTCCAAGATTTTATGCTCTACAGGAGAACTCAGGAGGAGATTACCCACATAATGGGCCAGGGACGGGTCTGGGTCCAATCACTAAAGAAAAAGGACTGGAAGCAGCCAGGTAGGGAGGAGTCATACTAGCACTCCTGGGACTGCATTCGCAGTGAGAGAAATCTGAAAGAACTACCTGGGTCATATCAACAATGCAGGTAGGGTAGGGCACACTGACACTGCCGAACAATCACAGGGTGGAGGGCAGAACCAGAACCAACAGGGTACTGGGGGGCCAACTCTCTACCGAAGAATCCTTACAATCAATCAATTTTAATTTTATATAGCCTCTCGTACATAGCTTAATATCTCGGAAGTGGCTGTACGAACACCCAGCCTAAACACCCAAACAGCTAAGTAAGTGCAGTGGTAGAAGCACGGGTGGCTAGGAAAAACTCCCTACCGAAAGTGCCAAAACCTAGGAAGACAACCTAGAGAGGAACCAGGCTTGAGGGGTGGCCATCCCTCGTCTGGCTGTGCGCGGGTGGGAGATTATAACAGAACTATGCAAGATGTTCAATAATGTTCATCAAGTGACAAGCATGGTCAATATAATATCGCAATAATTTTTCAGTTGGCTTTTTCATATGCCGATCATTAAGAGTTGAAAACAGCAGGTCTGGGAACAGGTTAGGGGGTTTCCATAACCGCAGGCCAGAACAGTTGAAACTGGAATAGCAGCACGGCCAGGCGGACTGGGGACAGGCAAGGAGTCACCACGGCCGGTTCCGCAGACGTATGGTCCTAGGGCGTCAGGTCTCGGAGAGAAAGAAAGAGGAGAAGGAGAAAATTAGAGAGAGCCCAAGATTTTCAAAATGTTCATAACTGACAAGCATGGTCAAATAAGTAATCAGGAATAAATCTAGTTTTGGCTTTTTCATAGCCGATCATTAAGAGTTGAAACAGCAAGGTTTGGGACAGGTAGGGGGTTCCGTAACACAGCAGAACAGTTTGAAACTGGAATAGCAGCAAGGCCCAGGCGGACTGGGGACAGCAAGGTGTCATCATGCTCGCGTTAGTCCTGACGTATGGCTAGGGCTCAGGTGTCTCAGAGAGAAGAAGAGAACGAGAGAATTAGAGAGAGCATACTTAAAAAATTCACGACAGGACACTGGATAAGAGCAGGAGAAGTACTCCAGGTAACCAACTGGACCCTAGCCCTCCCCGACACAACTACTGGCAAGCATAAAATACTGGAGGCTGAGAAACAGGAGCGGTCAGGAGACACTGTGGGCCAATCCGAAGAAACCCGGACAGGGCACAAATAGGAAGGATATAACCACCACTTTGTCCAAAGCACAGCCCCCGCACCACAGGGTAATCCTCAACAACTAACTTACAATCCTGAGGACAAGGGCCGAGTTAGCCCACAAAGGTATCCACCACAGGCACAAACCAAGGGGGAGCGCCAACCCAGACAGGAAGATCAACGTCAGTAACTCAACCACTCAAGGGTGACGCACCCTCCTAGGGACGGATGAAAGAGGCACCAGCAGCCCGTGCTCAGCCCCTGTAAACAGGGTTAGAGGCAGAGAATCCGTGACAGAGGGGAACGGCCTGGCAGAGAGCAGCAAGGGCGGTTCGTTCTCCAGAGCCTTTTCGTTCACCTTCTCACAACTCCTGGGCCAGGCTACACTCAATCATCATGACTACTGAAGAGAATAATGCTCCTTCAGTAAAGACTTAAAGGTTGAGACCGAGTCTGCGTCTCTTCACTGGGTAGGCAGACCTGTTTCCATAAAAATGGAGATCTCAGGAGAAAAGCCCTGCCTCCCGCTGTTTGCTTGAAATTCTAGGGACAGATTAGGAGCCTGCGGTCTTGTGACCGTAGCCGTAACGTATTGGTATTACGGCAGGAACCCAACTCGAGCAAGATCGGTAGGAGCCAACCCTGCTTTCCGCCCTGTGAGCGTTCCCGCTGTGAAGCGTTCATAGAAGTGGAAGTGGTGGCTTGGCCTCTGGCTGATGATGTGTTCTCTGGGAGAGGTGGGCTTTAGAGGAGTATGTTGTTCTGTGCTGTCTGATTTGTGGAGCCATATTCCTGATACACCATGAGCCCCGAGAAGGCTAAAGAGGGAAACCTGACCCATAGTTTAGACGATGAGGATTTTGTATTAACCAAGCATGAAGGATCACTTAATCTGGATAAGCAGGGAAGAATTGAAATATTTGTGGAACCAGAGATTTGAGCCAAAATGTTTGGTTTTAACACCTGTGTAAGGGAGTGTGCCAGTGTACCTATGTAATGGGCATGGGTGCTTATGGGAATGGAGAAGGGGTAACCCGTACAGCATAGGGAACCCGACAAAAGTAGACAGGTTTCCCATTATCTGGGGAAGGAGTGAGGGCAACTGATGTTTGTAAAGTGATCAAATCCTACTAACCACCAAGTCTATTAAGCTCTCCGATGCAGGTACCTATACCCTGGGATTGGAAGAAACGGGCCGGATACGATGGGATGGTACCGTCACAGTACTCCAAAACCACCACCAGTTCCACAGGCCAAGGCCAGGTTCAGCCGAACTCCTCCACCACTTCAAGACCGTGTGCCACATCACCTAAGCTCTCCAATCCGGTACAGGTAATAAATGTAAAGGATATATCAGACAGTGACCAATTGGGGACTGAAACTGGATATGAGAGTAGGGAGAACATGTGGTTAGCCTATATGAGATACACCGCACAAAACACTTAATAGAAAAGACTGTGTGATCTGTGGACATGCTAGACCTGTTCTGGCTACTCACCCATTGGCCCTAAGCAGTGGGGAGGTTGGATGTGCATAWTGGAGGGTTTTTACCATAACAAGCTAAATTCGACCCTGTGTAAAGCTCTGAGTCTTGTGTTCRCAGAAGTCCCCCCCAGAAGGCACCGTGGGGAGTTGAGGCATATGGGGGATAGTACAGCTGTATCACTGGTACAGGTAGGGGTATAGACTATGGGAGGCTCCCTACTGCATCACTAATGTCACTATTAATGCCACCTGGCCCGTTGAAGGGCTGAACCAAACTAGAGGTGTTGCTGATGTATGGTGGATGTGTGGACCTGCCAGGCGGTTGACCTCCATTTTGAAAGAAGACTGGCAGGGCACATGTGCTTTGGCCAGTCTGATAACACCATTGACTATTATTGAGGTTACAGCTAACCAACTCCTGGGAGCTACACATGACACAGATGCTCGGGACCAACCCAGGAGACGGCAGAAACGTGACGCTCCTTGGTCCGAGGGTACAGATAACATCCACACCAACCTGTTGGGGTTCCCTGTAGGGGTCCCCCCCGAATACTAGGCGTTAAACAGAAATTATGGTCTGTGGCATTTGTTGCCCAGCTATTGTTGATGCTAAGCAAACTGCCTGGATCAATTATATTTACTATAATCAACAATGAGTTAACCACACCGCACTTATAGGGATGGCTGAACAATTGGATGCCACCTCTTGAACCGCTAGACAAGATAGGCTAGCACTAGACATGATTCTGGCCAACCAGAGAGGTGTTTTGTAAGATGTTTGGAGAACAGTGTTGTACGTTTATTCCTAATAATACCAGTCCGGATGGGAGCAATTCAAAAGCTCTGAGCGGGTTGGAAAAGTTATCTGTGGAGATAAAGGGTTTTGCAGGTGTGGAGGAGGATGGACTGCTACCCTGGCTGGATGGTTGGTTTGGTAAGTACACTGCATTGATGGATACTGGATTTCTGACCCTAGTAGTTGTATTTCTTATGTTAATGTGTTGTGCTGCTTGCATCATACCTTGTCTAAAGAAATCTGTTACAGATGTAGCGAAGGCTGCTGGTATGATGCCGTTGTTTGATGCTCCGGATGGAGATGCTGATACTGAGTCAAACTACAGGAGAAAGATGGGTCTGACTGAGGATGACCCTTGGTTTGCTGTGGGAGAAGTGGTCATATAAGAAAAAATAAAATTAATAATAATAAAAAGAAACAATATACTTTTTATCCAGGTCATTACATTAGTCCTCCCTGTTGTGAAGGTTTGAATTTCCGGGTGGCAAGGAGCCCACCTGGTACAAGATGTATAGAGGGAGAGACCAGAGGGTTTAATTAAAAAATATATATATATTCTGTCTGTAATCATGTTGTTATGATAACACCCTGGGGGGTGTCAAAAGGGGGAATCTAAAAACCCCACTGATGTTTTTTATATTCTGTCTGTAATCATGTTGTTATGATGACACCCTTGGGGGTGTCAAGTTAGAGTCCATTTAGATGCAGATTCCAGACTCAGCTTTAATAAAGGATTAGTCTGCTAGCAGTTTTCCGTCTCTCTCTCCCTTAAACTTGGATCTCCATTATAAAAAGCATTCTAGGAATATGATCTCACATTTCTTTTAGACTAATATTAGTTTCAACAGACCAATTTGTATGAACATTTAGTCTCTTCCACATTTGCAACATTGTTTCAAAATTCAATTCGAATCTCCAACTGTCCCATATAAATAAACGTGTGGGGTCGGGAATCGGAAACGAGAAAGAGGATGCCAGGCAGCGTTTCTCACCAGTCAAAAATCCTGAATCAGCTGGCATAATTTTATGATTTATACAAACAAAATGTCATTGAAAAAAGGTAAAACGAACGAAGGGCAGCTAGTTTGGCGTCTTTCGTCCAGTTTTGGAAGTTATAGTGTTAGCTGTGTTGTTGGTTAAGCTCCTCTGACAGTAGTGTCCTAACAATGAGAGCACATTTTGTATCAGGGTGAAATCGTACCTGATTAGCTCATTGTTATTATGTATTCTCGAAAGCCGGTGTTGGAGGATATTGTCACGCCTGCTCCCACTCCCGCCTCCACGCAGGCTTACCGTACTGTACATGCACCGTCACATCACTACGCGCAGCAGCGCTCATGGACTCACATGACTCCATCACGTGTGACCCTGTATGTCTATCTGTTCCTTCTGGTGTTCCCTGGTGTACCCATTACGTGGTGTTGTGTGTTCATGTCCAGACGCTGTTCCTTTCTGTTTAATGTCTTTCAGTTATTAAACCTTCACTCCCTGTACCTGTATTGGCACTTCGTCTCAGCCTATAACACCCGTGCAATATATCAAACACCAGCTTCTCCAAGCTATTATCACTTAAATATCCACAGCCCTTGGAGGCTGGAAAGTCCCACCTAAAATGTAATTTGCTCATCAGAGGGCCCGTTACGGCTTGCTTCTGTGACGCGGTGTAACACATTCGTATCAGGAAAAATAAATAGCAAGGTCTGCTAACTTTCTTTAATTATGTTTAATTTACCGCAAACAATGAATGGCAATGCAATTTTCGTATATACGGTTCACTGTACTCCGCGCAGGGTAGATCAGAGAACTGGCAGGAAGTACGTAAAACAGCTGTTCTTATACCGTTATTTATTTCATGAAATTTCTCATTTTTATGCAAAACAAAAATAAAAAGCATCGGTGGTTTTAGATTCCCCCTTCTT